>NW_022881614.1:24496814-24650121 GCF_003369915.1 Drosophila miranda
GAAGATTTGGATTTGCATATCTTTGATATACTGGTTTTTTCTGTAAGCTACATCTCTGCTATACTGCAGCCGATCCGTGCGTGCATGCCACTCCGTGATCGGGAGAGTCCTGCCAATCGACTGCCATCAGAAAAAGGACATCAATTTTTTTACGATTTTCGCAAAAAATCATGATGGTTAGTTACATCATTAAATTTTCAAAAAATCGGCCTGATTATCGAAGTCGACATTTTAATGCCTTTCGACAGTCTAAATCCGCGCGATCCTGGGACAGTTGGTCCTGCACCGATCTGGCCCTATTTGTCTGAGATAAAGCCTTCCGAAGATTTGGATTTGCTTATCTTTGATATACTGTTTTTTTCTGAAAGCTATATCTCTGCTACACAGTTGGGACAGTTGGTCCTGCACCGATCTGGCCCTATTTGTCTGAGATATAGCCTTCCGAAGATTTGGATTTGCATATCTTTAAAATACAGGTTTTTTCTGTAAGCTATATCTCTGCTATACAGCAGCCGATCCGTGCGTGGCATGCCTCTCCGTGATCGGGAGAGTCCTGCCAATCGACTGCCATCAGAAAACGGATATCAATTTTTTCACGATTTTCGCAAAAAATCATGATGGTTAAATCATTAGATTTTCAAAAAATCGGCCTCATTTTCGAAGTTGACACTTCTATGCCGTTCGACAGTCTGGATCCTCGCGATCCTGGGACAGTTGGTCCTGCACCGATCTGGCCCTATTTGTCTGAGATATAACCTTCCGAAGATTTGGATTTGCATATCTTTGAAATACTGGTTTTTTCTGTAAGCTTTATCTCTGCTATACAGCAGCCGATCCGTGCGTGGCATGCCTCTCCGTGATCGGGAGAGTCCTGCCAATCGACTGCCATCAGAAAAAGGACATCAATTTTTTCACGATTTTCGCAAAAAATCAGGATGGTTCATCATTAAATTTTCAAAAAATAGGCCTGATTTTCGAAGTTGACATTTTGATGCAGTTCGACAGTCTGGATCCTTGCGATCCTGGAACAGTTGGTCCTGCACCGATCTGGACCTATTTGTCTGAGATAAAGCCTTCCGAAGATTTGGATTTGCTTATCTTTGATATACTGTTTTTTTCTGAAAGCTATATCTCTGCTACACAGTTGGGACAGTTGGTCCTGCACCGATCTGGCCCTATTTGTCTGAGATATAGCCTTCCGAAGATTTGGATTTGCATTTCTTTGATATACTGGTTTTTTCTGTAAGCTATATCTCTGCTATACAGCAGCCGATCCGGGCGTGGCATGCCTCTCCGTGATCGGGAGAGTCCTGCCAATCGACTGCCCACGGAAAAAAGGACATCAATTTTTTCACAATTTTCGCAAAAAATCATGATGGTTATTACATCATTAAATTTTCAAAAAATCGGCCTGATTTTCCAAGTTGACATTTTGATGCAGTTCGACAGTCTGTATCCTCGCGATCCTGGGACAGTTGGTCCTGCACCGCTCTGACCCTATTTGTCTGAGATAAAGCCTTCGGAAGATTTGGATTTGCTTATCTTTGATATACTGTTTTTTTCTGAAAGCTATATCTCTGCAATATGGCAGCCGATCCGGGCGTGGCATGCCTCTCCGTGATCGGGAGAGTCCTGCCAATCGACTGCCATCAGAAAAAAGACATCAATTTTTTCACGATTTTCGCAAAAAATCATGATGGTTACATCAATAAATTTTCAAAAAATCGGCCTGATTTTCGAAGTCGACACTTTTATGCCGCTCGACAGTCTGGATCCTCGCGATCCTGGGACAGTTGGTCCTGCACCGATCTGGCCCTATTTGTCTGAGATATAGCCTTCCGAAGATTTGGATTTGCATATCTTTGAAATACTGGTTTTTTCTGTAGGCTATATCTCTGCTATACAGCAGCCGCTACGGGCGTGACATGCCTCTCCGTGATCGGGAGAGTCCTGCCAATCGACTGCCATCAGAAAACGGACATCAATTTTTTCACGATTTTCGCAAAAAATCATGATGGTTAATCATTAAATTTTCAAAAAATCGGCCTGATTTTCGAAGTCGACACTTTTATGCCGTTCGACAGTCTGGATCCTCGCGATCCTGGGACAGTTGGTCCTGCACCGCTCTGACCCTATTTGTCTGAGATAAAGCCTTCGGAATATTTGGATTTGCTTATCTTTGATATACTGTTTTTTTCTGAAAGCTATATCTCTGCTACACAGTTGGGACAGTTGGTCCTGCACCGATCTGGCCCTATTTGTCTGAGATATAGCCTTCCTATGATTTGTATTTGCATATCTTTGATATACTGGTTTTTTCTGTAAGCTATATCTCTGCTATACAGCAGCCGATCCGGGCGTGGCATGCCTCTCCGTGATCGGGAGAGTCCTGCCAATCGACTGCCATCAGAAAACGGACATCAATTTTTTCACGATTTTCGCAAAAAATCATGATGGTTACATCATTAAATTTCCAAAAAATCGGCCCTTTTTTCGAAGTCGACATTTTGATGCCTTTCGACAGCCTATATCCTCGCGATCCTGGGACAGTTGGTCCTGCACCGATCTGGCCCTATTTGTCTGAGATATAGCCTTCCGAAGATTTGGATTTGCATATCTTTGAAATACTGGTTTTTTCTGTAAGCTATATCTCTGCTATACAGCAGCCGATCCGTGCGTGGCATGCCTCTCCGTGATCGGGAGAGTCCTGCCAATCGACTGCCATCAGAAAACGGACATCAATTTTTTCACGATTTTCGCAAAAAATCATGATGGTTACATCATTAAATTTCCAAAAAATCGGCCCTTTTTTCGAAGTCGACATTTTGATGCCTTTCGACAGCCTATATCCTCGCGATCCTGGGACAGTTGGTCCTGCACCGATCTGGCCCTATTTGTCTGAGATATAGCCTTCCGAAGATTTGGATTTGCGTATCTTTGAAATACTGGTTTTTTCTGTAAGCTATATCTCTGCTATACAGCAGCCGATCCGTGCGTGGCATGCCTCTCCGTGATCGGGAGAGTCCTGCCAATCGACTGCCCACGGAAAAAAAGACATCAATTTTTCACGATTTTCACAAAAAATCATGATGGTTACATCATTAAATTTCAAAAAAATCGGCCCTTTTTTCGAAGTCGACATTTTGATGCCTTTCGACAATCTATATCCTCGCGCTCTTGGGACAGTTGATCCTGCACCGATCTGGCCCTGAGATATAGCCTTCCGAAGATTTGGATTTGCATATCTTTGATATACTGGTTTTTTCTGTAAGCTATATCTCTGCTATACAGCAGCCGATCCGGGCGTGGCATGCCTCTCCGTGATCGGGAGAGTCCTGCCAATCGATTGCCATCAGAAAAAGGACATTAATTTTTTCACGATTTTCGCAAAAAATCATGATGGTTTGTTTCATCATTAAATTTTCAAAAAATCGACCTGATTTTCGAAGTCGAGACTTTGATGCCGTTCGACAGTCTGGATCCTCGCGATCCTGGGACAGTTGGTCCTGCACCGATCTGGCCCTATTTGTCTGAGATATAGCCTTCCGAAGATTTGGATTTGCATATCTTTGAAATACTGGTTTTTTCTGTAAGCTATATCTCTGCTATACAGCAGACGATCCGTGCGTGGCATGCCTCTCCGTGATCGGGAGAGTCCTGCCAATCGACTGCCATCAGAAAAAAGACATCAATTTTTTCACGATTTTCGCAAAAAATCATGATGGGTAATCATTAAATTTTCAAAAAATCGGCCTGATTTTCGAAGTCGACATTTTGATGCCTTTCGACAATCTATATCCTCGCGCTCCTGGGACAGTTGATCCTGCACCGATCTGGCCCTGAGATATAGCCTTCCGAAGATTTGGATTTGCATATCTTTGAAATACTGATTTCTTCTTAAAGCTATATCTCTGCTATACGGTAGCCGATCGGAGTGCGGCATGTCTTTCTGTGATCGGGAGAGTCCTGCCAATCGACTGCCCACGGGAAAAAGGACATCAATTTTTTCACGATATTCGCAAAAAATCATGATGGTTACATCATTAAATTTAAAAAAAACGGCCTTATTTTCGAAGTCGACATTTTGATGCCTTTCGACAGTCTATATCCTCGCGATCCTGGGACAGTTGGTCCTGCACCGCTCTGGCCCTATTTGTCTGAGATAAAGCCTTCCGAAGATTTGGATTTGCTTATCTTTGATATACTGTTTTTTTCTGAAAGCTATATCTCTGCTACACAGTTGGGACAGTTGGTCCTGCACCGATCTGGCCCTATTTGTCTGAGATATAGCCTTCCGAAGATTTGGATTTGCGTATCTTTGAAATACTGGTTTTTTCTGTAGGCTATATCTCTGCTATACAGCAGCCGCTACGGGCGTGACATGCCTCTCCGTGATCGGGAGAGTCCTGCCAATCGATTGCCATCAGAAAAAGGACATTAATTTTTTCACGATTTTCGCAAAAAATCATGATGGTTTGTTTCATCATTAAATTTTCAAAAAATCGACCTGATTTTCGAAGTTGTCATTTTGATGCAGTTCGACAGTCTGGATTCTTGCGATCCTGGGACAGTTGGTCCTGCACCGATCTGGACCTATTTGTCTGAGATAAAGCCTTCCGAAGATTTGGATTTGCTTATCTTTGATATACTGTTTTTTTCTGAAAGCTATATCTCTGCTACACAGTTGGGACAGTTGGTCCTGCACCGATCTGGCCCTATTTGTCTGAGATATAGCCTTCCGAAGATTTGGATTTGCGTTTCTTTGATATACTGGTTTTTTCTGTAAGCTATATCTCTGCTACACAGCAGCTGATCCGGGCGTGGCAGGACTCTCCGTGATCGGAAGAGTCCTGCCAATCGACTGCCCACGGAAAGAAGGACATCAATTTTTTCACGATTTTCGCAAAAAATCATGATGTAACCATCATCATCGATGTAACCATTTCCAAAAAATCGGCCCTTTTTTCGAAGTCGACATTTTGATGCCTTTCGACAGCCTATATCCTCGCGATCCTGGGACAGTTGGTCCTGCACCGATCTGGCCCTATTTGTCTTAGATATAGCCTTCCGAAGATTTGGATTTGCATATCTTTGAAATACTGGTTTTTTCTGTAAGCTATATCTCTGCTATACAGCAGCCGATCCGTGCGTGGCATGCCTCTCCGTGATCGGGAGAGTCCTGCCAATCGACTGCCATCAGAAAACGGACATCAATTTTTTCACGATTTTCGCAAAAAATCATGATGGTTTGTTTCATCATTAAATTTTCAAAAAATCGACCTGATTTTCGAAGTTGACATTTTGATGCAGTTCGACAGTCTGGATCCTTGCGATCCTGGGACAGTTGGTCCTGCACCGATCTGGACCTATTTGTCTGAGATAAAGCCTTCCGAAGATTTGGATTTGCTTATCTTTGATATACTGTTTTTTTCTGAAAGCTATATCTCTGCTACACAGTTGGGACAGTTGGTCCTGCACCGATCTGGCCCTATTTGTCTGAGTTATAGCCTTCCGAAGATTTGGATTTGCATTTCTTTGATATACTGGTTTTTTCTGTAAGCTATATCTCTGCTATACAGCAGCCGATCCGGGCGTGGCATGCCTCTCCGTGATCGGAAGAGTCCTGCCAATCGACTGCCCACGGAAAAAAGGTCATCAATTTTTTCACAATTTTCGCAAAAAATCATGATGGTTATTACATCATTAAATTTTCAAAAAATCGGCCTGATTTTCCAAGTTGACATTTTGATGCAGTTCGACAGTCTGTATCCTCGCGATCCTGGGACAGTTGGTCCTGCACCGCTCTGACCCTATTTGTCTGAGATATAGCCTTCGGAAGATTTGGATTTGCTTATCTTTCATATACTGTTTTTTTCTGAAAGCTATATCTCTGCAATATGGCAGCCGATCCGGGCGTGGCATGCCTCTCCGTGATCGGGAGAGTCCTGCCAATCGACTGCCCACGGAAAAAAGGACATCAATTTTTTCACGATTTTCGCAAAAAATCATGATGTAACCATCATCATCGATGTAACCATTTCCAAAAAATCGGCCCTTTTTTCGAAGTCGACATTTTGATGCCTTTCGACAGCCTATATCCTCGCGATCCTGGGACAGTTGGTCCTGCACCGATCTGGCCCTATTTGTCTGAGATATAGCCTTCCGAAGATTTGGATTTGCATATCTTTGAAATATTGGTTTTTTCTGTAAGCTATATCTCTGCTATACAGCAGCCGAACCGTGCGTGGCATGCCTCTCCGTGATCGGGAGAGTCCTGCCAATCGACTGCCATCAGAAAACGGACATCAATTTTTTCACGATTTTCGCAAAAAATCATGATGGTTACATCATTAAATTGGTCCTGCCAATCGACTGCCCACGGAAAAAAAGGACATCAATTTTTTCACGATTTTCGCAAAAAGTCATGATGGGTTACATCATTAAATTTTCAAAAAATCGGCCTGATTTTCGAAGTCGAGACTTTGATGCCGTTCGACAGTCTGGATCCTCGCGATCCTGGGACAGTTGGTCCTGCACCGATCTGGACCTATTTGTCTGAAATATAGCCTTTCGAAGATTTGGATTTGCATATCTTTGAAATACTGGTTTTTTCTGTAAGCTATATCTCTGCTATACAGTTGGGACAGTTGGTCCTGCACCGATCTGGCCCTATTTGTCTGTGATATAGCCTTCCGAAGATTTGGATTTGCATATCTTTAAAATACTGGTTTATTCTGCACGCTATATCTCTGCAATATGGCAGCCGATCCGGGCGTGGCATGCCTCTCCGTGATCGGGAGAGTCCTGCCAATCGACTGCCCACGGAAAAAAGGTCATCAATTTTTTCACAATTTTCGCAAAAAATCATGATGGTTATTACATCAAAAAATTTTCAAAAAATCGGCCTGATTTTCGAAGTTGACATTTTGATGCCTTTCGACAATCTATATCCTCGCGCTCCTGGGACAGTTGATCCTGCACCGATCTGGCCCTGAGATATAGCCTTCCGAAGATTTGGATTTGCATATCTTTGATATACTGGTTTTTTTTGTAAGCTATATCTCTGCTATACAGCAGCCGATCCGGGCGTGGCATGCCTCTCCGTGATCGGGAGAGTCCTGCCAATCGATTGCCATCAGAAAAAGGACATTAATTTTTTCACGATTTTCGCAAAAAATCATGATGGTTTGTTTCATCATTAAATTTTCAAAAAATCGACCTGATTTTCGAAGTCAAGACTTTGATGCCGTTCGACAGTCTGGATCCTCGCGATCCTGGGACAGTTGGTCCTGCACCGATCTGGCCCTATTTGTCTGAGATATAGCCTTCCGAAGATTTGGATTTGCATATCTTTGAAATACTGGTTTTTTCTGTAGGCTATATCTCTGCTATACAGCAGCCGCTACGGGCGTGACATGCCTCTCCGTGATCGGGAGAGTCCTGCCAATCGATTGCCATCAGAAAAAGGAAATTAATTTTTTCACGATTTTCGCAAAAAATCATGATGGTTTGTTTCATCATTAAATTTTCAAAAAATCGACCTGATTTTCGAAGTCCAGACTTTGATGCCGTTCGACAATCTGGATCCTCGCGATCCTGGGACAGTTGGTCCTGCACCGATCTGGCCCTATTTGTCTGAGATATAGCCTTCCGAAGATTTGGATTTGCATATCTTTGAAATACTGGTTTTTTCTGTAAGCTATATCTCTGCTATACAGCAGACGATCCGTGCGTGGCATGCCTCTCCGTGATCGGGAGAGTCCTGCCAATCGACTGCCATCAGAAAAAAGACATCAATTTTTTCACGATTTTCGCAAAAAATCATGATGGTTACATCAATAAATTTTCAAAAAATCGGCCTGATTTTCGAAGTCGACACTTTTATGCCGCTCGACAGTCTGGATCCTCGCGATCCTGGGACAGTTGGTCCTGCACCGATCTGGCCCTATTTGTCTGAGATATAGCCTTCCGAAGATTTGGATTTGCATATCTTTGAAATACTGGTTTTTTCTGTAGGCTATATCTCTGCTATACAGCAGCCGCTACGGGCGTGACATGCCTCTCCGTGATCGGGAGAGTCCTGCCAATCGACTGCCATCAGAAAACGGACATCAATTTTTTCACGATTTTCGCAAAAAATCATGATGGTTACATCAATAAATTTTCAAAAAATCGGCCTGATTTTCGAAGTCGACACTTTTATGCCGTTCGACAGTCTGGATCCTCGCGATCCTGGGATAGTTGGTCCTGCACCGCTCTGTCCCTATTTGTCTGAGATAAAGCCTTCCGAAGATTTGGATTTGCTTATCTTTGATATACTGTTTTTTTCTGAAAGCTATATCTCTGCTACACAGTTGGGACAGTTGGTCCTGCACCGATCTGGCCCTATTTGTCTGAGATATAGCCTTCCCAAGCTATATCTCTGCTATACAGCTGACGATCCGTGCGTGGCATGCCTCTCCGTGATCGGGAGAGTCCTGCCAATCGACTGCCATCAGAAAACGGACATCAATTTTTTCACGATTTTCGCAAAAAATCATGATGGTTACATCAATAAATTTTCAAAAAATCGGCCTGATTTTCGAAGTCGACACTTTTATGCCGTTCGACAGTCTGGATCCTCGCGATCCTGGGACAGTTGGTCCTGCACCGCTCTGTCCCTATTTGTCTGAGATAAAGCCTTCGGAATATTTGGATTTGCTTATCTTTGATATACTGTTTTTTTCTGAAAGCTATATCTCTGCTACACAGTTGGGACAGTTGGTCCTGCACCGATCTGGCCCTATTTGTCTGAGATATAGCCTTCCGAAGATTTGGATTTGCATATCTTTGAAATACTGGTCTTTTCTGTAAGCTATATCTCTGCTATACAGCAGCCGATCCGTGCGTGGCATGCCTCTCCGTGATCGGGAGAGTCCTGCCAATCGACTGCCATCAGAAAAAGAAAATACATTTTTTCAAGATTTTCGGAAAATATCATGATGGTAACATCATTAAATTATCAAAAAATCGGCCTGATTTTCGAAGTCGGCATTTTGATGCAGTTCGACAGTCTGGATCCTCGCGATCCTGGGGCAGTTGGTCCTGCACCGATCTGGCCCTATTTGTCTGAGATAAAGCCTTCCGAAGATTTGGATTTGCATATCTTTGAAATACTGTTTTTTTTCTGTAAGCTATATCTCTGCCATACAGCAGCCGACCCGGGCGTGGCATGCTTTTCCGTGATCGGGAGAGTCCTGCCAATCGACTGCCATCGGAAAAAAGGACATCAATTTTTTCACGATTTTCGCAAAAAAGTCATGATGGTTGTTACATCATTAAATTTTCAAAAAATCGGCCTGATTTTCGAAGTCGACATTTTGATGCAGTTTGACTGTCTGGATACTCACGATCCTGGGACAGTTGGTCCTGCACCGATCTGGCCCTATTTGTCTGAGATATAGCGTTCCGAAGATTTGGATTTGCTTATCTTTGAAATACTGGTTTTTCTGTAAGCTATATCTCTGCTATACAGCTGCCGATCCGTGCGTGGCATGCCTCTCCGTGATCGGGAGAGTCCTGCCAATCGACTGCCATCGGAAAAAAGGACATCAATTTTTTCACGATTTTCGCAAAAAATCATGATGGTAAGTAACATTATTGAATTTTCAAAAAATCGGCCTGATTTTCGAAGTCGACACTTTTATGCCGTTCGACAGTCTTGATCCTCGCGATCCTGTGACAGTTGGTCCTGCACCGCTCTGGCCCTATTTGTCTGAGATAAAGCCTTCCGAAGATTTGGATTTGCTTATCTTTGATATACTGTTTTTTTCTGTAAGCTATATCTCTGCTATACAGTTGGGACAGTTGGTCCTGCACCGATCTGGCCCTATTTGTCTGAGATATAGCCTTCCGAAGATTTGGATTTGCATATCTTTGAAATACTGGTTTTTTCTGTAAGCTATATCTCTGCTATACAGCAGACGATCCGTGCGTGGCATGCCTCTCCGTGATCGGGAGAGTCCTGCCAATCGACTGCCATCAGAAAAAAGACATCAATTTTTTCACGATTTTCGCAAAAAATCATGATGGTTAATCATTAAATTTTCAAAAAATCGGCCTGATTTTCGAAGTCGACATTTTGATGCCTTTCGACAATCTATATCCTCGCGCTCCTGGGACAGTTGATCCTGCACCGATCTGGCCCTGAGATATAGCCTTCCGAAGATTTGGATTTGCATATCTTTGAAATACTGATTTCTTCTTAAAGCTATATCTCTGCTATACGGTAGCCGATCGGAGTGCGGCATGTCTTTCTGTGATCGGGAGAGTCCTGCCAATCGACTGCCCACGGGAAAAAGGACATCAATTTTTTCACGATATTCGCAAAAAATCATGATGGTTACATCATTAAATTTTCAAAAAAACCGGCCTTATTTTCGAAGTCGACATTTTGATGCCTTTCGACAGTCTATATCCTCGCGATCCTGGGACAGTTGGTCCTGCACCGCTCTGGCCCTATTTGTCTGAGATAAAGCCTTCCGAAGATTTGGATTTGCTTATCTTTGATATACTGTTTTTTTCTGAAAGCTATATCTCTGCTACACAGTTGGGACAGTTGGTCCTGCACCGATCTGGCCCTATTTGTCTGAGATATAGCGTTCCGAAGATTTGGATTTGCATATCTTTGAAATACTGGTTATTCTGTAGGCTATATCTCTGCTATACAGCAGCCGCTACGGGCGTGACATGCCTCTCCGTGATCGGGAGAGTCCTGCCAATCGACTGCCATCAGAAAACGGACATCAATTTTTTCACGATTTTCGCAAAAAATCATGATGGTTACATCAATAAATTTTCAAAAAATCGGCCTGATTTTCGAAGTCGACACTTTTATGCCGCTCGACAGTCTGGATCCTCGCGGTCCTGCACCGCTCTGGCCATATTTGTCTGAGATAAAGCCTTCCGAAGATTTGGATTTGCTTATCTTTGATATACTGTTTTTTTCTGTAAGCTATATCTCTGCTATACAGTTGGGACAGTTGGTGCTGCACCGATCTGGCCCTATTTGTCTGAGATATAGCCTTCCGAAGATTTGGATTTGCATATCTTTGATATACTGGTTTTTTCTGTAAGCTATATCTCTGCTATACAGCAGCCGATCCGGGCGTGGCATGCCTCTCCGTGATCGGGAGAGTCCTGCCAATTGATTGCTTTCAGAAAAAGGACATTAATTTTTTCACGATTTTTGCAAAAAATCATAATGGTTACATCATTAAATTTTAAAAAAATCGACCTGATTTTCGAAGTCGAGACTTTGATGCCGTTCGACAGTCTGGATCCTCGCGATCCTGGGACAGTTGGTCCTGCACCGATCTGGACCTATTTGTCTGAGATATAGCCTTCCGAAGATTTGGATTTGCATATCTTTGAATAACTGGTTTTTTCTGTAAGCTAGATCTCTGCTATACAGTTGGGACAGTTGGTCCTGCACCGATCTGGCCCTATTTGTCTGTGATATAGCCTTCCGAAGATTTGGATTTGCATATCTTTAAAATACTGGTTTCTTCTGCACGCTATATCTCTGCTATACAGTTGGGACAGTTGGTCCTGCACCGATCTGGCCCTATTTGTCTGAGATATAGCCTTCTGAAGATTTGGATTTGCATATCTTTGAAATACTGGTGTTTTCTGTAAGCTTTATCTCTGCTATAGAGCAGCCGATCCGTGCGTGGCATGCCTCTCCGTGATCGGGAGAGTCCTGCCAATCGACTGCCATCAGAAAAAAAACATTAATTTTTTCACGATTTTCGCAAAAAATCAGGATGGTTAGGTTAGGTTAGGTTAAGGCGGTAGCCGGGAGGGGGGGATAAGAGCCTCCCGCCCCCAAGCTCACTTGGATCTATAAAAGGTCCGTTGTGTTGCCGCATGGGCATGTGCCCCTTCGCGTTGCCCGAACCGTGAGAGCATACTACTGCAGGTTAAGGGCAGTCCCATCCGGTGGCTTGGATGTATTTGGACAAGGTCCCTGGTTTGATTACGGACAGGTCCGAAATGTCCGTGAGGAAAGCGGCCCCGAGAATACGAAGACGACGATTTCCAAGGGCTGGGCAGTGGCAGAAGAAGTGGGGGACCGATTCCTCCTCCTCCTCGTCGCGACAACTCCTGCAGAAGTCGTTATGAGGGATTGACAGTGTAGAGGCGTGAGTGCCGATCTGCCAGTGTCCCGTAATGGCTCTAGTAACTGCAGAGCACTGTGCTCTGCTGAGTTTATACAGCTCTGCTGAGCGCTTCTTCGATCGATATGGCCATATCAATCTTGAGACTTTACAGGAAACGGTTTGCTGCCATCTCCTATTGGCATTTTGCTCGAACAATTCGTGCGTTAGGAGCCTGCACGTAGCCAAGGGCATCGCTACTTGCTCCCTCTCCGGTAGGAGAGGAATCGTAGTACCCTGCCTGGCTAGCTCGTTGGCGGCGTCATTCCCCTCGATGTCCCTGTGGCCGGGGACCCATATAAGGAAGAGATCTAACTGCTCTGCGATCTCGTGCAGAGACCTGCGGCAGTCATTTACAGTCGCTGAGTTCGACGATATTGAGCCTAGAGCTTTGATAGCTGCTTGGCTGTCCGAGAAGACGCACACTAAGTGCGTATCTAGAAGTAATTTGGAGACGATCGAAATGGCCTCCTTGATGGCTTCAACCTCCGCTTGGAACACACTACAGTGATCCGGGAGCCTGAAGCAATGACTGATGCTCAGCTCGCTCCGCCTCCCACGCGGCCGTCTAGCTTTGAGCCATCAGTGTAGAAATGGACCGCATTTGCAGGTCCTGATTCGCGCATCTCCCAGTCCTCCCTAGATGGGATTGATACCTGGAAGGGCGTCGAGAGGTGATCACTGGGGATACAGTAATCTGTCCTCTCTGGTAATTGCGGGAGTCTCATCAGGATTCCCGAGTGCCCAACCGCGGATGCTTTCCACAGTCTGGCTTCTCTCATTCTGAGGGCGGAAAGTGTTGCCACCTTCTTTCCCATGAGATCCACAGGGAGGAGGTCCAGCACAGTATCCAGGGCTTCCCCTGGAGTAGTGCGTAGCCCGCCAGTTATGCATAGCTCTGCCATGCGTTGAACTCTGCTGAGTTTATTGAGGCATGTCCTTCTGTCCAAGGCTGGCCACCATACCACCACTCCATAGAGCATGATTGGTCGTATGATGGCGGTGTAGAGCCACCGAACTATATAGGGGGTCATTCCCCATTTTAGTCCGATGGCTTTCCTGCAAGTATAGAGGGCCACTGTGGCCTTCTTTACTCTATCCTCTATGCTCAATTTCCAATCGAGCTTTCTATCGAGGATTAGGCCAAGATACTTGGCGTTGTTGCTGAAGACTAGCGTTTCCCCACATAGTCTTGGGGGAATCAGTACCGGAACTTTGTACTTCCTAGTGAAAAGCACCAGTTCCGTTTTAGACGGGTTGACGCCTAACCCGCATTTGTCTGCCCATTTCGACATTTTCGTGAGAGTACTTGTCATGCACTCACACAATGTCTGCGGAAATTTTCCGGAGAATGCTATGGCAACATCGTCCGCGTACGCCACCACACGGCAGCCACCCCCCTCTATCTCCCGCAGCAGTGTGTTCACTGCCACGTTCCATACGAGGGGCGAGAGGACTCCGCCCTGCGGTGTGCCTCTGCTGACAAATCTGGTACACGTTGACGTCCCCAGTGATGCCTCAACCGTCCTGCATTGTAGCATCTGATCGATCAGGCTCACCGTCCTGGAGTCAACGCCCAGATCCGTCAGTGCGCCCGTGATGGCGGTCGGAAGGATGTTGTTAAAGGCGCCTTCTATGTCGAGGAAGGCTACTAGGGTGTACTCCTTAAAATTAAGGGATGCTTCGATGATCGATGTGATCGAGTGTAGGGCCGTTTCGGTGGATCTTCCCTTCCGATAGGCATGCTGGGAGTCTGAGATCAGACTGGACGGAATGCACGCCGTTAGATGCAGCCCCAGGAGCCGCTCCATCGCCTTTAGAAGAAAAGACGATAGACTTATGGGTCTGAAATCTTTTGGGGCAGTGTGCGAGGGCTTGCCTGCCTTGGGTATGAATACGACTTTGGTCTGAAGCCAGGTGTCAGGAATGCACCCGTGGGAGAAGATTCCCTCGTAAATTATTTTGAGCCAGTTAATGGCTTTATGTCCCGCGTGAATCAGTTGGGCAGGGAAAATGCCGTCTGGCCCCGCGGACTTGTAGGGTTTAAAGCTTCTGATCGCCCAGGAAATGTTCTCCTGGCTTAGCAGTCTCAAGATGGCATTTGAGGCGACAGAAGGAGGCGCGAGGTAGTTGGGTCTGTTTTCATCGCAGCCAGGTAAGTGGGTATTTAGGAGAAGATTTAGCGACTCCTCGCTGGACGTAGTCCACGACTGGTCGGTGTTCTTCAAGTAGCCCAGGGTGGGTGTTGTCTTCGAGAGAACTCTGCGCAAGCGTGAGGCTTCTGAGTTACTCTCGATTTCGCTGCAGAGCTTACGCCAGGAGGCGCGTTTGGCTTTTCTAAGTTCTTTGTTGTAGGTTGACAGACTGGCCTTGTATTCGGCCCAGTTTTGCTCAACGTTTTCAGCCTTAGCTTTATTGAAGAGTCTCCGGGAGGCTTTCCGGAGTTCACCCAGTTTCGGATTCCACCATTCAGGTTTCTTCCGGCCTCTGTTCTTGCCAGAGGGGCATGCTTTGTCGAGCGCCTTATTGCAGGCGTCGGTAAAGATCTTAAGAAGACGAGTCGTGGCCTCCGTGGAGAACTCCTCCTCAGATGGGGGCTCAGGGAGAACACGACAGAGGTAATCAGAGTACCGAGTCCAGTTTGTCCGCCTGATGTTTCGGAATCGGACTGGCTTCGGTACTGAGAAGGAGAAGACAGTTTCCACGTACCTGTGTTCCGAGAAGGAGTGCTCTTCCAGGACCCTCCAGGATACAATGTTACGCTGTATCTCATGAGAGGCAAGCGTGAGGTCCAGGACCTCCTTGCGGTTTTTAATGATAAAGGTGGGATCACTACCCGGTTTAGTAAGACCATCTGAGTGGTCAGTAAGTAACTGAAAAGGTACGCACCCCTTTCGTTTGTGTCAGTGCTTCCCCACTGACAGTGATGTGCATTGGCATCGCACCCCACAATTAGGCCGATGTCCTTGGCCGAGCAGTCTGCGATTAGAGCCCGGAGAGGCGCGTGTGGAGGGGGTCTGGTTGTTCATGCCCCATGTATGCGGAGCAGATCCTCAGTGAGCGCTCCTGGCCTTCGAGGCTCACTGCGGTGTGGTCTTCATTGCTGAAATTTGGGAGCAAAAATAAGTGCAATTCTCTTTTTGCAAGAATGCAGGTACGAATTTTACCTGCGGTTTCAGCTACATATAGCTTGTAGTCAGAAGTCCTCAGACCGGAGACCCTGTTTCCGAGGATCCAGGGCTCCTGAATGAGGACTATGTCGGCTCCACCCTTGGCCAGGTGGAGCAGTAGAGCAGCGCATGCTGCCTTACAATGGTGGAGGTTTATCTGCAGGAGCGTCAACGACATTCCTGAGGCTCGCCTCCACCATTGTTGCTTCTAGATCGCTGTCAGGGGACTCCGGCTCCTCCCCGACAACGATGTGGCTGAGACCTCTGGCTAGGTCGCTCTCGTCGAACGCGTAGTCGTCCAAGATATCGTCCGACATCATGGACGCCGCATCCGACGCCGGGTTGTCTTCCTCGCACGAGGCCCCCTCTTTTGGGATCTCCGGCAGCTCCGGGTCTGGCTCGACCTCCGCTTGCCTGCCCTTGCGATCGGACTTGTAAGTGGATATGGTGACCTTCTTGTAGCCATAATCCACTACACCGTCCGACTTTGCGAGGAGATCAATGGATTCCTCATTTAGGACGAGGATAATCTGGCGCCTCTGCCCTTGGATATCCTCCACCTTTGCCACCTTCCAATCGGCTGTAGGAAGGTGGGGGTTGCAGACCTGCAGTAACCTGAGGATCTTCTCAGGCTCTGCAGGCTTAGCCGAGACCCACGCTCTGGCTCTCGGGCGACTTGGACATCTTCCCACTTCACGGCCTCCAGTTTCGCCCCTGGATAGACCTCTTTTAGGGCCGCCACCGCCTTCATGTAGAGGGCCGCAGAGCGAGCGTCTTGGCAGGCGATGGCTTTCACCTTGCCTTGATGCCACCCTGCGTCCTCACACTTTGGCGGGGGTCCGCCGTTCTCCTCCAGTTCCAGTAGGAACCGGTCCTGGAGCTCGTTCTCCACCAGGTGCCACTTATCGCGAGGGACATGGCCGTCCTCGGCGCCCCTGTCCAGGACACCGATTAGGGTTTTGCCCCTCGCCACCTCAGCGAACGCCTTGTTCTTGAGGTGGGTCTTCACCCGCTTGGCTTGCTGGGCTTGGCCTGACTGATTTGCGGGGTCCTCCGCTGAGCGTTGCCGCTTGTTGGGGGCCTTGGTTGCGCCCTTTCCGGCTTTGGCTGGCTGGAACAGTGGAAGGATTGAGGAGGCCCACAGCCTCTGCTCCTTTCCTTCGGCTGACGCCCTGAAGTTCGGGTCTTCGTTGGACAGGATGAAAGCCGCTCGTCTCCTGTCCTGGTACGACGGCTTTCCTCCCCGTGGTGCAGAGACGCTGCCCGCCGGGGCTCCCATGGGTTCTTCGGTCCCGGTGCGCTTACCAGCCGCGATTACGCTCTGCTTGGCAGCCACCCCGGTATCCGCTTCGCCCTTGGAGCCACCCGACTTGGAAGGACCCGATTGGCTTTTCGGGCCCCCCTCGCTGCGGCTGCTGCCTGAAGACGGTGGACCGACTCAGTCTCCTTCCCCGTCTTCTTTGGACCCGGTTTCCCAGGCGCTGGTGCAGCGGGATTGGCTTGTCCCCCCGGTACTTTAAGAGGAGTACCGAGCTCCTTTGCGGTTTTGTTGGTTTTTATATTTAGAGTGTTTGACATAGTAGTTCCCCCGAGTAGGCGGGAAGGGGATGGTCACCCGAGGCATAGCCCGCTTGCCCCGGGAAGCCTGATTTAAACTGGAGGTCGGCAGGTATCCAGAGTCCGCATATTAGCGACCGGGCACCCCCCCGGCCATGCATCCCTCGGCATATAACAGTGTCACCTTGGATTGGGGTAATTTCACTGAGAGTTTTCTTCTCTCCGCCCGACTACCATTCGCCAGCATCCTAGCAGAGACATGACCGTGCTAGGACCTGTTTCCAGCCGCCCTCACGGGGAGAGTATAGTCGCACTTCCACCGGTGTGCACAGTTACGGCGGGTGACGGTTCGCTCGCAACCCTCTGTGTCCTAGGGGGGGGGGGGGGTGTGAGACGCAGACCGCACCGGGTATTTCTAACCGGAGCGGCTGCGCCTCAGTTCCGAGTTCACAGTTGTGCGAGCCGACCCGTCATCCGTTTGTCTCCCTGTAGCACCCGATGGCTGACGGCCAGGATGGTTACATCATTAAATTTTCAAAAAATCCGCCTGATTTTCGAAGTTGACACTTTGACGGCGTTCGACAGTCTGGATCCTCGCGATCCTGGGACAGTTGGTCCTGCACCGATCTGGACCTATTTGTCTGAGATATAGCCTTCCGAAGATTTGGATTTGCATATCTTTGAAATACTGGTTTTTTCTGTAAGCTATATCTCTGCTATACAGTTGGGACAGTTGGTCCTGCACCGATCTGGCCCTATTTGTCTGTGATATAGCCTTCCGAAGATTTGGATTTGCATATCTTTAAAATACTGGTTTCTTCTGCACGCTATATCTCTGCTATACAGTTGGGACAGTTGGTCCTGCACCGATCTGGCCCTATTTGTCTGAGATATAGCCTTCCGAAGATTTGGATTTGCATATCTTTGATATACTGGTTTTTTCTGTAAGCTATATCTCTGCTATACAGCAGCCGATCCGGGCGTGGCATGCCTCTCCGTGATCGTTAGATTCTGCGTTTTTAGTTTTTTCGAATCTGCAAGATTGTGGATGCAACAGATTTTCGTCCTTTGTGTGGGCGGAAGGGGGTGGGGCGAAATTTTGAGATATACGTTTTATAGTGAGATCTAACGGGAGTGCGGATACTAAATTTGGTTACTCTAGCGTTAATAGTCTCTGAGATTTGTGGATGCCCCAAATTTTCGTCCTTTGCGGGGGCGGAAGAGGGTGTGGCGAAATTTTGACACAAAACGGTCAAGGTCCGATATCACAGGAGTGTGGATACCAAATTTGGTTGCTCTAGCTCTTATGGGTTCTGAGATCCTTATTAAATTTATTTATTAAATTAACAAATTATCTGTTAATAATGGTACTTAGTTACTAAAGTCGGAAAAAGATAAGTTAAAAGTTAGCTAAATTTAAATGATTATAAATATTGCATGCAATTAGTTTAAGAGATAGTTCAGGGATAGGGTTTGACAGAGGGAGTTATAATTATGGCATTAAACCCTAAAAGGTTCATGATCAGCATAATTAGACCTACATATGGTTAGACGGATAGGCCTAAAAGTACGGGTAGGTCTAGATGGAACGGCCAAGTCAATCTGACCCAAGAGAGTTTGGGAGTCAACAGTCCCAAGAAGGAGCTTGTGCACGAACATAACGCCATTGCATATTCTGCGATGGTGCAACGACGGCAGGTCAATAAGATTTAGCCTAGACCGGTAGGGTGGCAAGATTCTACAAAATTGTTTTTGCACGGATTCAATAACAGCCTGCTGCTCTTTATACTGCGGGCTCCACACACAAGAACAATACTCCAATACAGGACGTACTAACGAGATGTACAGTTGTTTCGTAACGTACGGGTCGTCAAACTCCATGGACCAACGCTTGATGAACGCTAAAACACCCTTAGCTTTATTTACAGTTGCAGCTATATGGGTGTTAAAACACATCTTATGATCAACGAGGGGGAACGTTGTGAGTTGCTGCGGACACCGCAACTCTACATTTATACCCGATACTAAGTCAGTATGGCTCTGCTCCGGCAGAAGCCGCTAATATTGAACGACACGACAAAGAGTGCGTGCGAGAGAGACAGAAAATCAGTCTGAGCGTGATGCGGGCGCTGCGTAGCCAGTGCAAATTGATTTGTTCCTTTTGGCTATAAAAATGATCTGATCTGATCCAGATTCAACAATCTGATAGATATGGTCATTATCTATGATTCTGCGTTTTTAGTTTTCTCGTATCTTCAAAATTGTGGATGCCACAAATTTTCGTCCTTTGGGGGGGCGGAAGGGGGTGGGGCGAAATTTTGAGATATACGTTTTATAGTGAGATCTGACAGGAGTGCGGATACTTAATTTGGTTACTCTAGCCTTAATAGTCTCTGAGATTTGTGAATATCCCCAGATTTTCATCTTTTGCGGGAGCGGAAGGGGGTGTGGCGAAATTTTAAAACAAACTCGTCCCGGTCCGATATATTAGGAGTGTGGATACCCAATTTGGTTGCTCTAGCTTTTATAGTCTTTGAGATCTAGGCGCTAATGTTTTACTCTAAGCAAAGCCGGCTATGCTACGTGTGTGTTAGAGAGAGACAGGGCGAGAAAAATTGAAATTGTTTTCTTGATGTGTAGTGGCCAGTTGTGACTCTAAAACTCCAGAGAACAGCTTGGGAACATAACATTAACTCTGCTCTTTACAAAAACAAGATAAGAGATCAATTACAAGAGAGCAGTAGTTAAAGCTTCCATTGAAGAGCTTAATGTCTAATTTAGAGAAGCAGCGTGGATCTGTGGGAGTTATGTTTTAAAGCTTTACTAGAAATCATACGATTACTCCGTTAGTCGTGGAAGCTATGTGTAAGCTTTGCTTAGCATCGTACGATTACTCCGTTATCTAGGGAAGCAAGGTGTAAGCTTTGTCTGGAATCGTACGATTACCCCGTTGGTTGTGGAAGGTAAAGTTCCGATCGTAAGGGCTAATGCAAGTAATAGAACTTCTGGCTAGATCATTGCTATAGTGAAGCTGTGCGAATTCGGATGTGTCTTTTTATACAAATATATAGATCCAAGTGAATTTGAAAACGTTGTGCAATCAAACACGTGCCAAGTAAATTGAAGTTCTGGTGGACTACATTATTCCTTTTGGATTAAGAAAAAATAAAAGGTATTTGGACCTTACAATAGTGACACAGCTTTAACAGTCTCGTATCATAGGGCTGGAAATCTTACTACGTTCGACACTGGGAAAGAAAAACCAATTGACCCCCCCTCCAAGAACGAGGTCGTCAAAGTCCATCGATTTCTTAGTAGATCTGGGAAAGACCTCGGATTTCCCAGGAACCAGCATCTACATAAACCAACGATAACTACAACCAAATAAACCAGAAAGAGCCGTCCGAAGATATACTAGAGTGAAACCCCAAGTTATGTGGAGGCATACTTGAGCTGAAGTACATTTTGGAGTAAGACGAGAAGAATAGTTTTCTTCGTCACCCTTCTCGCTTATGAATTAAGCGCGCGGCTAAGGCTTTCGCATGTAGTTCTTCGCAATGTGAGGAGTGGCTCTCAAACTGTGAAAATAAAACATTATTCTGCGGCGATCCACACTGCCGTTTAATAGTCTTCGTGTGAAAATGTACCAAAGTATTAGTTTTGAGTCTCGTCATGAGATTTTCCATTTATTAAAGATTAGGCTACGCACTAACTATTTTTGTATTGTCTAGATTTAAAAAAAAAAAAAAAAACCAATAATGTATATGATTACCCATAATTAGAAATTAGCGAAAATGAAAACCACATTTTTTTAAGATCAGCCGTTGAGTGGCAAATCGTCGTCGTACGGGTATGGAAATGAAAAGAAAATCGGTGTTTCATCCGAATTAGAAGTGAAGACCTGTATATTCATAATTTTTCTCCCTTCCTCAGAATATGTTCCTACGTCGCCCCTTGAGCTCAACGGACACGCCGGATAATTCGTATAAAGTATGAGTGAGTTACGAAACTTCCTTAAACGGAATTCTCGAGTATTTTCGAAATATATATCTGTCTTATAAAACTTCTATTCCGGTATATGAAACAACCATATCCGTGCCATAATTTAAAGCGGATCGGCTACTAATTTTTCTTTCACGTTTGCCTTCTAGTTATATAATTATCATATTTTTCTCTTCTTTCCAATTTAATTTCTCTTACGCCATATTCTCTACACATAAGTCCTATATACATATACACATATAACTAGGTATAACTGGATACTATTTCCTCCTTCTTTATTTAATTACTTTATGCTAAGTTTATACTTGTCTGGAAAACCATGAAGTCCAAACCCTTAAATTTTGAATTATTAAATAATAATTAGTAGATAATAATGGAACATTAAACCTTTCGTGTTTGTCCTGAGTAGAGCCTGAGGAAGTCCGATGATCAAATAGAGATGCGCTCGATTAGGGTTATGCTGTCGATTAAACGGCATACAAAGGTAGGGAGGGTAGAGAAGGGGTCAAAGTCATCTGAGTTCCCCAAGAGCGACGGAATATAGCCTGACTATTTGTCGGTAGTCGGTTAAACAGTTAGTTAAAATTCACATTCTTTTCTTTTTGATTTCTTTTGTAGAGTTCCTTTTGAACATTAAATCAAGTGTACCTAAAACATCTTTGCGAATGTGTTCGTATAGCAGATAGGAGAGTAGGAAAGATCCCACGACATTCCGGCGAGCTAGTTAGAGCATAGCTAGAGGTACACGTTCCGAAATCCTGCTATACTATTGGTGTCTGACCGTCAAAAAAAGTATGTACAACCTCCATCCGTACATACAATCTCACACCTCTACGAATATGAATTTCTGGCACATTACATAGATTGGCGCCCAACGTGGGGCCAGAGTACGAGTTACTACTGGTTAAAACCCCCAAAAACTTTGCTCGTTGCAATTTTAAATTCCACATTAAAATTAATACTTCCCGTCCAACTACTGTAACGGAGGATATTGATGGAATTTTGGGTTTAAGATTCTGAGTTTCGGAATACCTAACCAAATAGAATCCGCCAGGTAGCAAGGGATGGAAACTGATTTTTTTTTGTTACCAGAATTAATTTGCGAATATACGACAGCTATTCACAAAGGCGGATAGATCGGCCAAATTATAATAGGATAACCCCAAAAGAGTTTATGAGGGAAGAGTATCGATGGCTTTCGGAAGTCTAATTTTCTAGATATAGATTTGGAAATTAGCCATTGCCAAGGTTTCTGACCACATAAACATACCATAGACCAAATTAGATTTCATTGAGGTTATATTCCGGCGACAAGAGAAAGCGTATATCGGACGGAGTCAAGCTCGAAAAGGACAAATATTGGGTATTTAGGAAAATTTTGTAGAATTTATTGAAGCTTTGGTCCTATAATTAGGGATTTCCACATTTAGTGATCAGAACTCGTATTACTGGGTTACCTTAACATGTCACCAGTACAACGTACCCCAGGGGGCAAGGCGTCGGGTGACGTGGACGCCCAGATCTGTGGTATATGTCAAGAAGTCAACTAATATGTACTGCGTCTTGTGGGCACCGGTATCATGATACTTGCATGAAAGAATTCGTGAAAAATAACAGAAATTGCCCCGTATGTAGGGCGGAGTTGAATCCGGAGGAACTTTCGTTTGATAAGAATACTCTAGCAGCCGAATTACCACCCGACATGGGTTCGGGTATAGTGCCGTTAGAAGGGGGATCCAACCCGGAGTCAAACGCTTCAGAGAGAGGACATCAAAAGTCAAGAGGGGCTAGGCCTAAACAGGGACGAGGAACTACATCGCGCAGAGGGATGCATACTAGGTTGCAGTCTCAACAATTTCGGGATAATTCTTTGGGCAGCATCAGCCATAGGTCGGGCGAAGGAGATATGTCGGAAAGAACCCTTGAGGTTATACAAGCCCTGATAAAAGGGGAGCAGAAAGATATGATGGTGGAGCTAAGTTCATTCGTTAAGAATTTGATCGAAGAAAATCTACGCGGACAATTAGGTAGGATGACTATAGCTTCAGATAGCACGCCTGTGCAAGCGACAAGGCAAAATCACGAGCCTAATATAACAGGAAACTCGTTGTCTTCAGAAAATGAAAGGGAAAGGGGATTACCACATCCAAATGTCTCTAACAGGGCAATAGCTCCTGGGAAGGCCGCTAATATCTTAGCCAGTTGGCGACTAAAGTTTGACGGATCCAAAGACGCTATGCACGTCGACGAATTCCTGTACAGGGTTCGTTCACTTACATCCTCCACTTTAAATAACGATTACGATTTACTCTGTGACAATATGCATCTGCTTTTCTCGTCTAAAGCCAGCGATTGGTTTTGGAACTTCCATAGAAAGAACCCACAGTTTTCTTGGCAAACTTTTTCTGCCTCATTTAGACAACGATTCGATGATGCTAAAGATGATTTCGACTTGTGGGAGTTGATTAGAAAACGCCGTCAGAGAGAGGGTGAATCGTTTGACGATTACCAGACGGCCGTCGAAGAATTAGTGTCCAGGCTCTCACACGAGGTTAGCGAAAATAAGTTAGTAGACATTTTAAAACGTAACGCAAAAACGGCCCTCAGATATGAACTCTTGCATCTCAAAATCAGCGATCGAACTGGCCTGAGAGAAGAAGTTCGCAAGCATGAAAACTTCTGTAAAGACAACCATAACCCTTTTCCACGAGGTAAATTCAGCAAACCGAATGTAGCAGAAATACTTACGGACAATGAAGATATGGAGGAAGAAGACGTTTCGCAGATTTATCGTAAGAAACTGGTATGCTGGAACTGCGACCAGGAAGGGGATCGTTTTGATGATTGTTTAGGAGAAAGGCGAATTTTTTGCTATGGTTGTGGTGCTAAGGATATTTATAAACCTCGATGCGTCCTAGTAAAGAAAGGGAACAAGAATAGGTTATGCCTTGATTCTCGAGAGATCAACAAATATACCCGAAAAGATGCATACCCCCTTCCCCATATAGATGGGATACTCAGTCGATTGCCACCTGCCAAATACATAACGGGACTCGATATGAAGCATGCTTATTGGCAAATTCCCCTAGAGGAGTCTTCACGCCAATACACCGCGTTTACCATACCTAACCGACCGCTGTATCAATACAAAGTTATGCCCTTTGGTCTAACCAATGCCTCACAAACCCTCTGTCGTTTAATGGATAAGGTAATACCTGCTAACTTGCGTACGAGAGTGTTTGTTTACCTCGATGACTTACTAATTTTATCAGACGATTTCGAATCCCATTTAATGGTACTGAGAGAAGTTGCAGTACACTTACGAAAGGCTAATCTTACGATAAACATTGCCAAGTCGCACTTTTGCATGCGTGAGATTAAGTATCTGGGGTTCATCATTGGATACGGACAGGTAAAGACGGATCCGAGTAAAATTGAAGCTATTAAAGAATTCCCCGTTCCCAAGACGGTGAAACAATTGCGACGATTCCTTGGTCTTGCTGGGTGGTACCGTCGTTTCGTCGACAATTATGCAACGGTAAGTTGCGCCCTCACAGAACTATTAAAGAAACCGAAAGCGTATGCGTGGAACCCTTTGGCCAATCAGGCATTTGAAAAACTTAAACAGTGCTTGACGTCAGCTCCCATTTTGTCTACTCCTGATTTCTCAAAACCCTTTTTGCTGTTATGTGATGCTAGTACTGTAGGAATTGGTTGTGTGTTAGCTCAGAAAAACGAAGAAGGAGAAGAATTACCCGTAGCATTCATGTCCGAGAAGCTATCTAAAGCTCAGAAAAACTACTCAGTCACGGAATTAGAATGTTTAGCGGTGATAAAGGGAATTAAAAAGTTTCGTGCTTATGTAGAAGGTCAGGCATTCGAGGTGATAACCGATCATGCCTCATTACAATGGCTTATGCGTCAGAAGGAGTTGTCTGGTAGATTAGCTCGATGGGCCATAAAACTACAGGGATTCTCTTTTGAGATAACGCACCGGAAGGGCTCACTAAACGTGGTAGCGGATGCCCTATCGCGTAAAGAGGAAATTACTGTTTCTGAAATGGAAGAGCAGGGTCCGATAGTTGATCTGTCTGCCGCAGAATTTAAATCACCAGAATATATGACCTTAATTGATAACATTCGCGCTAAGCAAGACAAATTACCAGACTTGAAGATTCTCAATGATTTTGTCTACAAAAGAACCGAACCTGATCAGGGAAATAATGGGGTAGATAATCTATCTTGGAAATTGTGGATTCCTAGGGAACTCACCCAGGGTGTAATCTCGCGGGCTCATGATCCGCCCAATGCCGCTCACAGTGGAGTAGGGAAAACCATCGAAAAGATTAAAAGATATTTGTTTTGGCCAAAAATGAACAAGCAAATACGTGAGTATGTAACTCATTGTGAAGTGTGTCGTCACACCAAACACCCGAACACCGTGTTGAAACCACCCATGGGAAAACCAATGGTGTCTGATCGTCCGTTTCAAAAGCTTTATATGGATTTGCTGGGTCCATATCCCCGATCCAAGAAAGGGCATATTGGTTTACTTATTATCGTAGATCACTTCACAAAATTTCATTTCCTATGCCCCCTTAGGGTGTTTACTTCCAATCGGGTGTGCGATTACCTCGAAAATTATTTGTTCTGTACATTTGGAGTCCCCGGAGGTGATATTAACAGATAACGGATCTCAATTCGTTTCTGGAGCCTTTCAGGCTTTTCTAACCCGCTTTGGGATACAACATATTCGTACGGCGATATATTCACCACAGGCGAATGCCAGTGAGAGACTCAATAGATCGGTGTTAGCAGCTATAAGAGCTTACATAAGCCGGGATCATTCCACTTGGGATACCAAATTACCGGAAATCAGTGCTGCTCTCAGATCCAACATTCACCAAAGCACCGGGTACTCGCCCTATTTCCTAACCTTTGGACAAAATATGATTCTGAATGGCAAAGACTATGAGTTGCTTCGCCACTTAAGACTCTTATCGGAGGATAGCCGCATTAGTTATCCGGAAGCACTACAAATTATTCGCGAATCGGCAAAGAAAAAGGCGAAAGAGTCCCATGAACAAAATGCTAGGCGATATAATCTACGCTGTCGGAAAGTAGAGTTTAAGGTTGGAGAGCCAGTACTTGCCCGCAATTTCTGCCAAAGCAATGCTATTAAAAAGTTCAATGCAAAGTAAGCGCCGGTTTTTATTTCAGCCGTGGTATCTAGACGAGTTGGCTCATCCTATTATCAACTGAAGAACGAACAGGGTAAAAACTTAGGAATATTTCACCTCAAAGACATAAAAGTGAAACACTAGGCAACTGTCCTTTTTCCGTTTAGGCTTCGCCAGTTAAAACTAGCGCTTCCTCAACTGTGGTGTAGTGGCCAGTTGTGACTCTAAAACTCCAGAGAACAGCTTGGGAACATAACATTAACTCTGCTCTTTACAAAAACAAGATAAGAGATCAATTACAAGAGAGCAGTAGTTAAAGCTTCCATTGAAGAGCTTAATGTCTAATTTAGAGAAGCAGCGTGGATCTGTGGGAGTTATGTTTTAAAGCTTTACTAGAAATCATACGATTACTCCGTTAGTCGTGGAAGCTATGTGTAAGCTTTGCTTAGCATCGTACGATTACTCCGTTATCTAGGGAAGCAAGGTGTAAGCTTTGTCTGGAATCGTACGATTACCCCGTTGGTTGTGGAAGGTAAAGTTCCGATCGTAAGGGCTAATGCAAGTAATAGAACTTCTGGCTAGATCATTGCTATAGTGAAGCTGTGCGAATTCGGATGTGTCTTTTTATACAAATATATAGATCCAAGTGAATTTGAAAACGTTGTGCAATCAAACACGTGCCAAGTAAATTGAAGTTCTGGTGGACTACATTATTCCTTTTGGATTAAGAAAAAATAAAAGGTATTTGGACCTTACAATAGTGACACAGCTTTAACAGTCTCGTATCATAGGGCTGGAAATCTTACTACGTTCGACACTGGGAAAGAAAAACCAATTGACCCCCCCTCCAAGAACGAGGTCGTCAAAGTCCATCGATTTCTTAGTAGATCTGGGAAAGACCTCGGATTTCCCAGGAACCAGCATCTACATAAACCAACGATAACTACAACCAAATAAACCAGAAAGAGCCGTCCGAAGATATACTAGAGTGAAACCCCAAGTTATGTGGAGGCATACTTGAGCTGAAGTACATTTTGGAGTAAGACGAGAAGAATAGTTTTCTTCGTCACCCTTCTCGCTTATGAATTAAGCGCGCGGCTAAGGCTTTCGCATGTAGTTCTTCGCAATGTGAGGAGTGGCTCTCAAACTGTGAAAATAAAACATTATTCTGCGGCGATCCACACTGCCGTTTAATAGTCTTCGTGTGAAAATGTACCAAAGTATTAGTTTTGAGTCTCGTCATGAGATTTTCCATTTATTAAAGATTAGGCTACGCACTAACTATTTTTGTATTGTCTAGATTTAAAAAAAAAAAAAAAAACCAATAATGTATATGATTACCCATAATTAGAAATTAGCGAAAATGAAAACCACATTTTTTTAAGATCAGCCGTTGAGTGGCAAATCGTCGTCGTACGGGTATGGAAATGAAAAGAAAATCGGTGTTTCATCCGAATTAGAAGTGAAGACCTGTATATTCATAATTTTTCTCCCTTCCTCAGAATATGTTCCTACGTCGCCCCTTGAGCTCAACGGACACGCCGGATAATTCGTATAAAGTATGAGTGAGTTACGAAACTTCCTTAAACGGAATTCTCGAGTATTTTCGAAATATATATCTGTCTTATAAAACTTCTATTCCGGTATATGAAACAACCATATCCGTGCCATAATTTAAAGCGGATCGGCTACTAATTTTTCTTTCACGTTTGCCTTCTAGTTATATAATTATCATATTTTTCTCTTCTTTCCAATTTAATTTCTCTTACGCCATATTCTCTACACATAAGTCCTATATACATATACACATATAACTAGGTATAACTGGATACTATTTCCTCCTTCTTTATTTAATTACTTTATGCTAAGGTTGTAGTTGTCTGGAAAACCATGAAGTCCAAACCCTTAAATTTTGAATTATTAAATAATAATTAGTAGATAATAATGGAACATTAAACCTTTCGTGTTTGTCCTGAGTAGAGCCTGAGGAAGTCCGATGATCAAATAGAGATGCGCTCGATTAGGGTTATGCTGTCGATTAAACGGCATACAAAGGTAGGGAGGGTAGAGAAGGGGTCAAAGTCATCTGAGTTCCCCAAGAGCGACGGAATATAGCCTGACTATTTGTCGGTAGTCGGTTAAACAGTTAGTTAAAATTCACATTCTTTTCTTTTTGATTTCTTTTGTAGAGTTCCTTTTGAACATTAAATCAAGTGCGAATGTGTTCGTATAGCAGATAGGAGAGTAGGAAAGATCCCACGACATTCCGGCGAGCTAGTTGGAGCATAGCTAGAGGTACACGTTCCGAAATCCTGCTATACTATTGGTGTCTGACCGTCAAAAAAAGGATGTACAACCTCCATCCGTACATACAATCTCACACCTCTACGAATATGAATTTCTGGCACATTACAGATGCTGGCTATAATAATAATACGATCCAATTCAGATTCTGCAGTCTAAAAGATATGGTTATTCTCTACGATTTTGCGTTTTTGGGTTTTATCGTATCTTTAAAAATGTGGATGCCACAGATTTTCGTCTTTTGTGGTGGCGAAAGTGGGCGGGGCGAAGTTTTGAAATATTTTTATAGCAGTGACATATCACAGAAGTCTGGATCCAAAACATCGTTGCTCTAGCTCTTATAGTCTTTGAGCACTAGGCGCTGAAGGGACGGACAGACGGACGGACGGACAGACGGACAGACAGACAGACAGACAGGGCTCAATCGACTCGGCTATTGATGCTGATCAAGAATATATATACTTTATGGGATCGGAAACGATTCCTTCCGGACGTTACACACATCCACTTTCACCACAAATCTAATATACCCCAATACTCATTTTGAGTATCGGGTATAAAAAGGACTCCGAGGTCATTTGAACTCGAAATTCGCTCAAGGACATGATTTCCTAGAACATATGGGACAAAATGAGGAGCGCGACGGTAAAATGTCATAAGTTTGAATTTGGAAAGGTTCAGAAAAAGAAGATTAGTTGAACACCACAATAGTAGTTCACTTAGATCAAGTTGAAGTCGTGTGTGCAAATACCAATCAGAGTAAGAAAGACAGATTTTGACATCATCAGAATACATTAGTGTAGTAGAGTATGTTATAACTTGAGGAAGGTCATTCACAAATAAAACGAGGGGGAACGTTGTGAGTTGCTGCGGACACCGCAACTCTACATTTATACCCGATACTAAGTCAGTATGGCTCTGCTCCGGCAGAAGCCGCTAATATTGAACGACACGACAAAGAGTGCGTGCGAGAGAGACAGAAAATCAGTCTGAGCGTGATGCGGGCGCTGCGTAGCCAGTGCAAATTGATTTGTTCTTTTTGGCTATAAAAATGATCTGATCTGATCCAGATTCAACAATCTGATAGATATGGTCATTATCTATGATTCTGCGTTTTTAGTTTTCTCGTATCTTCAAAATTGTGGATGCCACAAATTTTCGTCCTTTGGGGGGCGGAAGGGGGTGGGGCGAAATTTTGAGATATACGTTTTATAGTGAGATCTGACAGGAGTGTGGATACCAAATTTGGTTGCTCTAGCTCTTATGGGTTCTGAGATCCTTATTAAATTTATTTATTAAATTAACAAATTATCTGTTAATAATGGTACTTAGTTACTAAAGGCGGAAAAAGATAAGTTAAAAGTTAGCTAAATTTAAATGATTATAAATATTGCATGCAATTAGTTAAAGAGATAGTTCAGGGGATAGGGTTTGACAGAGGGAGTTATAATTATGGCATAAAACCCTAAAAGGTTCATGATCAGCATAATTAGACCTACATATGGGTAGGTCTAGATGGAACGGCCAAGTCAATCTGACCCAAGAGAGTTTGGGAGTCAACAGTCCCAAGAAGGAGCTTGTGCACGAACATTACGCCATTGCATATTCTGCGATGGTGCAACGACGGCAGGTCGATAAGATTTAGCCTAGACCGGTAGGGTGGCAAGATTCTACCCGAGTCCCAGTTAAAGTTCCGAAGGGCAAAAATTAACGAGGGGGAACGTTGTGAGTTGCTGCGGAGCCCGCAACTCTACAGTTATACCCGATACTAAGTCAGTATGGCTCTCCTCCGGCAGACGCCGCTAATATTAAACGACACGACAAGGAGTGCGTGCGAGAGAGACAGAAAATCAGTCTGAGCGTGACGTCGGGTGCTGCGTAGCCAGTGCAAATTGATTTGTTCCTTTTGGCTATAAAAATGATCTGACCTGATCCAGATTCAGCAATCTGATATATATGATCATTATCTATGATTCTGCGTTTTTAGTTTTCTCGTATCCTCAATATTGTGGATGCAACAGATTTTCGTTCTTTGTGGGGGCGGAAGGGGGCGGGGCGAAATTTTGAGATATACGTTTTATAGTGAGATCTAACAGGAGTGCGGATACCAAATTTGGTTACTCTAGCCTTAATAGTCTCTGAGATTTGTGAATATCCCCAGATTTTCATCCTTTGCGGGGGCGGAAGGGGGTGTGGCGAAATTTTGAAACAAACTCGTCTCGGTCCGATATATCAGGAGTGTGGATACCAAATTTGGTTGCTCTAGCTTTTATAGTCTCTTTGATCTAGGCGCTAATGTTTTACTCTAAGCAAAGCCGGCTATGCTACGTGTGTGTTAGAGAGAGATAGGGCGAGAAAAAATGAAATTGTTTTCTTGATGCTGGCTATAATAATTATACGATCTGGTTCAGATTTTGCACTCTAGAAGATTTTCGCCACCCGCAAAGGACGAAAATCTGGGGCATCCACAAATCTCAGAGACTATTAACGCTAGAGTAACCAAATTTAGTATCCGCACTCCTGTTAGATCTCACTATAAAACGTATATCTCAAAATTTCGCCCCACCCGCTTCCGCCCACACAAAGGACGAAAATCTGTTGCATCCACAATATTGCAGATTCGAGAAAACTAAAAACGCAGAATCATAGATAACGACCATATCTATCAGATTGCCGAATCTGGACCAGATCAGATCATTTTTATAGCCAAAAGGAACAAATCAATTTGCAGTGGCTACGCAGCGCCGAACGTCACGCTCAGACTGATTTTCTGTGTCTCTCGCACGCACTCTTTGTCGTGTCGTTTAATATTAGCAGCGTCTGCCGGAGGAGAGCCATACTGACTTAGTATCGGGTATAACTGTAGAGTTGCGGTGTCCGCAGCAACTCACAACGTTCCCCCTCGTTAAATGTAAATTTAGTCACACTATATCAACAGGCGAAGTGTTAAGTTTAGAGGAAAGATGTTGTTTAACATCCTCCGTTGTAGCCTCAGGAATAAGACGAGATACAAATATTGCTTTCCGAGGGACCACTGCTCTAAGTTGAAGTCCCGAGCGAGATCGAGATGGTGGAGCCACTCCTAAAAGAGATCTCGGTCCCTGGGCAGAGGAATTGGCAGCAATGGCTGTAGCAGGAATTGGAGTAGGAATTGGAGCAGGAATTGGAGCAGGAATTGGAGCAGGAATTGGCAAGACGTCGTCAGCAACCAGCACACCCGCACTAGGAGCCCTCCCCGCGTCAGAAGTGACGGCCACAGAAACTGCAGGGATGGGATTGATGCTGTTGGGAAGTTGGGTGCTCAAAGGAAGCACATTGCTCGGTGTAAAGAACTCCGGAGCCACCGTTGGCGGATTTACAGACAACGGCTTGGCATGACTACACGGAAATGCTTCCGATGGATGAAGGTGGGAGGCAGGCGTACCAATCGGATTAGGTTGCAAGAGATTGGTATCATTATGCGGAATTTTCCGTCTAGGCGATTCGCTCAAGAGTTTGAGCCCAAGAAACTGTGATTCAAGGGCAAGAAATTTTTTCCGGACATCCAGAAACCCAGTTCGAGTCTGTCTCATAAATGTGCGCATTTCGGCCTCAATCTCCCGACAAGCCAGACATGACCAAGACAGGCCCATGCGTTTCGAGATCAGATCATTCAGCCGGCCCAAATTTCCACCACCAGCACATTTTATGTGGGCAAAATTGTCGCACAGCCAGCAGCTAAGAAATGAATCACCAATGATAACACCACCGAATTCACATTTCTTTGCACTGCAAACAATTGCCATTATGTACAGTAGTAGAATCACTGTGCACGAATAAAAAAAGAACGGAGTGAGATCGCAGGTAAAGTAGGATAGCAGACAGCAGAGCGAGCCAGACTATCAGCTGCAGCGGCAATAATTCAAAGCAGATGACCCAACGAAGTGCAGAAAACGAGCAGTAAGCTCACCAAAGCAGAGACACAAAAGAAAAGTCCACAGAGAGGGAGAGTATAGGCAATCCAGAGAGAGTGAGAGCAACAATGCGAGCAGCCCGCTTATGCTCACGAGAGAGTGTGGGCGATGCAAACGCTGATGCGCGAGAACAGTGCAAGTTAACGTACCCAATTCTATTGAGCTCTTATACGAGTTGTAAACAATCTTTGGCTTTCCAAAACGAAAACAATTTCAATCTTGGGCCTCCGCCTAATTGATTTCTAAGATGTACAATCTCAAGGGCTCCCGCCCTGACACTCGCCTAAATGGAAAACCAATGTTTGCCCACACCCGGCTTCTCATAAACAATCTCACTCCCGGCTTTCTGCAGATCCTGCACTTTAGGCATTTTACAGTTCTCTCTTTGGATGACGAAATCCAATACTCGGGATGGCGAAATCAATTGAAATGTTTATAGAAAAACTATTCCCGAAAGGGATCAACGATGCAAAGATCAGAAAGTTCAAGTCAGTCTTGATCCAGAAGCGACACCGCAAAGTCGAGCTAAAAATGAAGATCGCGCAAACCCTTTGCCCGGAATCCTTTGTGACCCTCTACTTAAATCTATATCAGTGAAGTTAGAAGTAAAATAAAAACTTTTTAAAAACACAATCCGCTACCGCAGTTATTTAATTGGCGCCCAACGTGGGGCGACGTTGTATAAAAAGCACCGAATAATAAAAGTGTTGCGTCGTGCCGAAACCCGAAGGACAATTAATTAATGGAATAAATCCTTCAGATATAAAAACGCGGAGTGACTTTGAGATATAAGATAAGAAAAAGTGAGATAAAAAGGAAACAAACCGGAGCTTAGGGTGTGCAAAAATATATACAATATACAATACAAATACAAATACAAATACAATACAAAATACAAATAAATACAAAAGCTAATCAAGACAATTCAAAAATACAAAAAAACCAAAAAAACCAAAGTTTTTAAACAAAACCAACCAAACCAAAACACAAAGAAAGTGAAGCTATCAGCTAAACCAAAGAAGGAAGACCCCCAGAAGACCCAGTTAAACAAAGAAATTTAAGAAGGAAGACCCGTTCGAAGACCTGTCAGCCAAATCAAGAAGGAAGACCCGTTCGAAGATCTGTCAGCCAAACTAAGAAGGACGACCCCTACCGGATAGTTCGTGAGCAAAAGTTGTATTAATAAATATATAAGTTCAATTAGGTTATATTAGATTATAAAAACAAACATATAAGAAAAATTTAAGGTGGATCAACTAACTTTAGATTCTGAAAAACTAAAAATGATTAACTCACAAACAAGGACCGATCTCACTGCAGATCTGGTCAAACAATTGATAGCACTTCAAATTTCACAAGTACAGGAGCAAATTGTAAATTTAAAACAACAAAGGTATCAGATTATCAGGCAGAAACAATAGACGAGACAATAAAAGATGACACCACATTAAAGGTAATAGAATCCCTACCAATTTTCAATGGTGGATTAAACCAATACGTAGGATGGAGGGAAGCTGCCGAAACTGCAGTGAAGTTATATAAGAAGGTTAGGTTAGGTTAAGGCGGTAGCCGGGAGGGGGGGATAAGAGCCTCCCGCCCCCAAGCTCACTTGGACCTATAAAAGGTCCGTTGTGTTGCCGCATGGGCATGTGCCCCTTCGCGTTGCCCGAACCGTGAGAGCATACTACTGCAGGTTAAGGGCAGTCCCATCCGGTGGCTTGGATGTATTTGGACAAGGTCCCTGGTTTGATTACGGACAGGTCCGAAATGTCCGTGAGGAAAGCGGTCCCGAGAATTCGAAGACGACGATTTCCAAGGGCTGGGCAGTGGCAGAAGAAGTGGGGGACCGATTCCTCCTCCTCCTCGTCGCGACAACTCCTGCAGAAGTCGTTATGAGGGATTGACAGTCTAGAGGCGTGAGTGCCGATCTGCCAGTGTCCCGTAATGGCTCTAGTAACTGCAGAGCACTGTGCTCTGCTGAGTTTATACAGCTCTGCTGAGCGCTTCTTCGATCGATATGGCCATATCAATCTTGAGACTTTACAGGAAACGGTTTGCTGCCATCTCCTATTGGCATTTTGCTCGAACAATTCGTGCGTTAGGAGCCTGCACGTAGCCAAGGGCATCGCTACTTGCTCCCTCTCCGGTAGGAGAGGAATCGTAGTACCCTGCCTGGCTAGCTCGTCGGCGGCGTCATTCCCCTCGATGTCCCTGTGGCCGGGGACCCATATAAGGAAGAGATCTAACTGCTCTGCGATCTCGTGCAGAGACCTGCGGCAGTCATTTACAGTCGCTGAGTTCGACGATATTGAGCCTAGAGCTTTGATAGCTGCTTGGCTGTCCGAGAAGACGCACACTAAGTGCGTATCTAGAAGTAATTTGGAGACGATCGAAATGGCCTCCTTGATGGCTTCAACCTCCGCTTGGAACACACTACAGTGATCCGGGAGCCTGAAGCAATGACTGATGTTCAGCTCGCTGCAGTAGACTCCGCCTCCCACGCGGCCGTCTAGCTTTGAGCCATCAGTGTAGAAATGGACCGCATTTGCAGGTCCTGGTTCGCCCATCTCCCAGTCCTCCCTAGATGGGATTGATACCTGGAAGGGCGTCGAGAGGTGATCACTGGGGATACAGTAATCTGTCCTCTCTGGTAATTGCGGGAGTCTCATCAGGATTCCCGAGTGCCCAACCGCGGATGCTTTCCACAGTCTGGCTTCTCTCATTCTGAGGGCGGAAAGTGTTGCCACCTTCTTTCCCATGAGATCCACAGGGAGGAGGTTCAGCACAGTATCCAGGGCTTCCCCTGGAGTAGTGCGTAGCCCGCCAGTTATGCATAGCTCTGCCATGCGTTGAACTCTGCTGAGTTTATTGAGGCATGTCCTTCTGTCCAAGGCTGGCCACCATACCACCACTCCATAGAGCATGATTGGTCGTATGATGGCGGTGTAGAGCCACCGAACTATATAGGGGGTCATTCCCCATTTTAGTCCGATGGCTTTCCTGCAAGTATAGAGGGCCACTGTGGCCTTCTTTACTCTATCCTCTATGCTCAATTTCCAATCGAGCTTTCTATCGAGGATTAGGCCAAGATACTTGGCGTTGTTGCTGAAGACTAGCGTTTCCCCACATAGTCTTGGGGGAATCAGTGCCGGAACTTTGTACTTCCTAGTGAAAAGCACCAGTTCCGTTTTAGACGGGTTGACGCCTAACCCGCATATGTCTGCCCATTTCGACATTTTCGTGAGAGTACTTGTCATGCACTCACACAATGTCTGCGGAAATTTTCCGGAGAATGCTATGGCAACATCGTCCGCGTACGCCACCACACGGCAGCCACCCCCCTCTATCTCCCGCAGCAGTGTGTTCACTGCCACGTTCCATACGAGGGGCGAGAGGACTCCGCCCTGCGGTGTGCCTCTGCTGACAAATCTGGTACACGTTGACGTCCCCAGTGATGCCTCAACCGTCCTGCATTGTAGCATCTGATCGATCAGGCTCACCGTCCTGGAGTCAACGCCCAGATCCGTCAGTGCGCCCGTGATGGCGGTCGGAAGGATGTTGTTAAAGGCGCCTTCTATGTCGAGGAAGGCTACTAGGGTGTACTCCTTAAAATTAAGGGATGCTTCGATGATCGATGTGATCGAGTGTAGGGCCGTTTCGGTGGATCTTCCCTTCCGATAGGCATGCTGGGAGTCTGAGATCAGACTGGACGGAATGCACGCCGTTAGATGCAGCCCCAGGAGCCGCTCCATCGCCTTTAGAAGAAAAGACGATAGACTTATGGGTCTGAAATCTTTTGGGGCAGTGTGCGAGGTCTTGCCTGCCTTGGGTATGAATACGACTTTGGTCTGAAGCCAGGTGTCAGGAATGCACCCGTGGGAGAAGATTCCCTCGTAAATTATTTTGAGCCAGTTAATGGCTTTATGTCCCGCGTGAATCAGTTGGGCAGGGAAAATGCCGTCTGGCCCCGCGGACTTGTAGGGTTTAAAGCTTCTGATCGCCCAGGAAATGTTCTCCTGGCTTAGCAGTCCCAAGATGGCATTTGAGGCGACAGAAGGAGGCGCGAGGTAGTTGGGTCTGTTTTCATCGCAGCCAGGGAAGTGGGTATTTAGGAGAAGATTTAGCGACTCCTCGCTGGACGTAGTCCACGACTGGTCGGTGTTCTTCAAGTAGCCCAGGGTGGGTGTTGTCTTCGAGAGAACTCTGCGCAAGCGTGAGGCTTCTGAGTTACTCTCGATTTCGCTGCCGAACTTACGCCAGGAGGCGCGTTTGGCTTTTTTAAGTTCTTTGTTGGAGGTTGACAGACTGGCCTTGTATTCGGCCCAGTTTTGCTCAACGTTTTCAGCCTTAGCTTTATTGAAGAGTCTCCGGGAGGCTTTCCGGAGTTCACCCAGTTTCGGATTCCACCATTCAGGTTTCTTCCGGCCTCTGTTCTTGCCAGAGGGGCATGCTTTGTCGAGCGCCTTATTGCAGGCGTCGGTAAAGATCTTAAGAAGACGAGTCGTGGCCTCCGTGGAGAACTCCTCCTCAGATGGGGGCTCAGGGAGAACACGACAGAGGTAATCAGAGTACCGAGTCCGCCCACACAAAGGACGAAAATCTGTTGCATCCACAATATTGCAGATTCGAGAAAACTAAAAACGCAGAATCATAGATAACGACCATATCTATCAGATTGCCGAATCTGGACCAGATCAGATCATTTTTATAGCCAAAAGGAACAAATCAATTTGCAGTGGCTACGCAGCGCCGAACGTCACGCTCAGACTGATTTTCTGTGTCTCTCGCACGCACTCTTTGTCGTGTCGTTTAATATTAGCAGCGTCTGCCGGAGGAGAGCCATACTGACTTAGTATCGGGTATAACTGTAGAGTTGCGGTGTCCGCAGCAACTCACAACGTTCCCCCTCGTTAAATGTAAATTTAGTCACACTATATCAACAGGCGAAGTGTTAAGTTTAGAGGAAAGATGTTGTTTAACATCCTCCGTTGTAGCCTCAGGAATAAGACGAGATACAAATATTGCTTTCCGAGGACCACTGCTCTAAGTTGAAGTCCCGAGCGAGATCGAGATGGTGGAGCCACTCCTAAAAGAGATCTCGGTCCCTGGGCAGAGGAATTGGCAGCAATGGCTGTAGCAGGAATTGGAGTAGGAATTGGAGCAGGAATTGGAGCAGGAATTGGAGCAGGAATTGGCAAGACGTCGTCAGCAACCAGCACACCCGCACTAGGAGCACTCACCGCGTCAGAAGTGACGGCCACAGAAACTGCAGGGATGGGATTGATGCTGTTGGGAAGTTGGGTGCTCGAAGGAAGCACATTGCTCGGTGTAAAGAACTCCGGAGCCACCGTTGGCGGATTTACAGACAACGGCTTGGCATGACTACACGGAAATGCTTCCGATGGATGAAGGTGGGAGGCAGGCGTACCAATCGGATTAGGTTGCAAGAGATTGGTATCATTATGCGGAATTTTCCGTCTAGGCGATTCGCTCAAGAGTTTGAGCCCAAGAAACTGTGATTCAAGGGCAAGAAATTTTTTCCGGACATCCAGAAACCCAGTTCGAGTCTGTCTCATAAATGTGCGCATTTCGGCCTCAATCTCCCGACAAGCCAGACATGACCAAGACAGGCCCATGCGTTTCGAGATCAGATCATTCAGCCGGCCCAAATTTCCACCACCAGCACATTTTATGTGGGCAAAATTGTCGCACAGCCAGCAGCTAAGAAATGAATCACCAATGATAACACCACCGAATTCACATTTCTTTGCACTGCAAACAATTGCCATTATGTACAGTAGTAGAATCACTGTGCACGAATAAAAAAAGAACGGAGTGAGATCGCAGGTAAAGTAGGATAGCAGACAGCAGAGCGAGCCAGACTATCAGCTGCAGCGGCAATAATTCAAAGCAGATGACCCAACGAAGTGCAGAAAACGAGCAGTAAGCTCACCAAAGCAGAGACACAAAAGAAAAGTCCACAGAGAGGGAGAGTATAGGCAATCCAGAGAGAGTGAGAGCAACAATGCGAGCAGCCCGCTTATGCTCACGAGAGAGTGTGGGCGATGCAAACGCTGATGCGCGAGAACAGTGCAAGTTAACGTACCCAATTCTATTGAGCTCTTATACGAGTTGTAAACAATCTTTGGCTTTCCAAAACGAAAACAATTTCAATCTTGGGCCTCCGCCTAATTGATTTCTAAGATGTACAATCTCAAGGGCTCCCGCCCTGACACTCGCCTAAATGGAAAACCAATGTTTGCCCACACCCGGCTTCTCATAAACAATCTCACTCCCGGCTTTCTGCAGATCCTGCACTTTAGGCATTTTACAGTTCTCTCTTTGGATGACGAAATCCAATACTCGGGATGGCGAAATCAATTGAAATGTTTATAGAAAAACTATTCCCGAAAGGGATCAACGATGCAAAGATCAGAAAGTTCAAGTCAGTCTTGATCCAGAAGCGACACCGCAAAGTCGAGCTAAAAATGAAGATCGCGCAAACCCTTTGCCCGGAATCCTTTGTGACCCTCTACTTAAATCTATATCAGTGAAGTTAGAAGTAAAATAAAAACTTTTTAAAAACACAATCCGCTACCGCAGTTATTTAATTGGCGCCCAACGTGGGGCGACGTTGTATAAAAAGCACCGAATAATAAAAGTGTTGCGTCGTGCCGAAACCCGAAGGACAATTAATTAATGGAATAAATCCTTCAGATATAAAAACGCGGAGTGACTTTGAGATATAAGATAAGAAAAAGTGAGATAAAAAGGAAACAAACCGGAGCTTAGGGTGTGCAAAAATATATACAATATACAATACAAATACAAATACAAATACAATACAAAATACAAATAAATACAAAAGCTAATCAAGACAATTCAAAAATACAAAAAAACCAAAAAAACCAAAGTTTTTAAACAAAACCAACCAAACCAAAACACAAAGAAAGTGAAGCTATCAGCTAAACCAAAGAAGGAAGACCCCCAGAAGACCCAGTTAAACAAAGAAATTTAAGAAGGAAGACCCGTTCGAAGACCTGTCAGCCAAATCAAGAAGGAAGACCCGTTCGAAGATCTGTCAGCCAAACTAAGAAGGACGACCCCTACCGGATAGTTCGTGAGCAAAAGTTGTATTAATAAATACATAAGTTCAATTAGGTTATATTAGATTATAAAAACAAACATATAAGAAAAATTTAAGGTGGATCAACTAACTTTTGATTTTGAAGAACTAAAAATGATTAACTCACAAACAAGGACCGATCTCACTGCAGATCTGGTCAAACAATTGATAGCACTTCAAATTTCACAAGTACAGGAGCAAATTGTAAATTTAAAACAACAAAGGTATCAGATTATCAGGCAGAAACAATAGACGAGACAATAAAAGATGACACCACATTAAAGGTAATAGAATCCCTACCAATTTTCAATGGTGGATTAAACCAATACGTAGGATGGAGGGAAGCTGCAGAAACTGCAGTGAAGTTATATAAGAAGGTTAGGTTAGGTTAAGGCGGTAGCCGTGAGGGGGGGATAAGAGCCTCCCGCCCCCAAGCTCACTTGGACCTATAAAAGGTCCGTTGTGTTGCCGCATGGGCATGTGCCCCTTCGCGTTGCCCGAACCGTGAGAGCATACTACTGCAGGTTAAGGGCAGTCCCATCCGGTGGCTTGGATGTATTTGGACAAGGTCCCTGGTTTGATTACGGACAGGTCCGAAATGTCCGTGAGGAAAGCGGTCCCGAGAATTCGAAGACGACGATTTCCAAGGGCTGGGCAGTGGCAGAAGAAGTGGGGGACCGATTCCTCCTCCTCCTCGTCGCGACAACTCCTGCAGAAGTCGTTATGAGGGATTGACAGTCTAAAGGCGTGAGTGCCGATCTGCCAGTGTCCCGTAATTGCTCTAGTAACTGCAGAGCACTGTGCTCTGCTGAGTTTATACAGCTCTGCTGAGCGCTTCTTCGATCGATATGGCCATATCAATCTTGAGACTTTACAGGAAACGGTTTGCTGCCATCTCCTATTGGCATTTTGCTCGAACAATTCGTGCGTTAGGAGCCTGCACGTAGCCAAGGGCATCGCTACTTGCTCCCTCTCCGGTAGGAGAGGAATCGTAGTACCCTGCCTGGCTAGCTCGTCGGCGGCGTCATTCCCCTCGATGTCCCTGTGGCCGGGGACCCATATAAGGAAGAGATCTAACTGCTCTGCGATCTCGTGCAGAGACCTGCGGCAGTCATTTACAGTCGCTGAGTTCGACGATATTGAGCCTAGAGCTTTGATAGCTGCTTGGCTGTCCGAGAAGACGCACACTAAGTGCGTATCTAGAAGTAATTTGGAGACGATCGAAATGGCCTCCTTGATGGCTTCAACCTCCGCTTGGAACACACTACAGTGATCCGGGAGCCTGAAGCAATGACTGATGTTCAGCTCGCTGCAGTAGACTCCGCCTCCCACGCGGCCGTCTAGCTTTGAGCCATCAGTGTAGAAATGGACCGCATTTGCAGGTCCTGGTTCGCCCATCTCCCAGTCCTCCCTAGATGGGATTGATACCTGGAAGGGCGTCGAGAGGTGATCACTGGGGATACAGTAATCTGTCCTCTCTGGTAATTGCGGGAGTCTCATCAGGATTCCCGAGTGCCCAACCGCGGATGCTTTCCACAGTCTGGCTTCTCTCATTCTGAGGGCGGAAAGTGTTGCCACCTTCTTTCCCATGAGATCCACAGGGAGGAGGTTCAGCACAGTATCCAGGGCTTCCCCTGGAGTAGTGCGTAGCCCGCCAGTTAAGCATAGCTCTGCCATGCGTTGAACTCTGCTGAGTTTATTGAGGCATGTCCTTCTGTCCAAGGCTGGCCACCATACCACCACTCCATAGAGCATGATTGGTCGTATGATGGCGGTGTAGAGCCACCGAACTATATAGGGGGTCATTCCCCATTTTAGTCCGATGGCTTTCCTGCAAGTATAGAGGGCCACTGTGGCCTTCTTTACTCTATCCTCTATGCTCAATTTCCAATCGAGCTTTCTATCGAGGATTAGGCCAAGATACTTGGCGTTGTTGCTGAAGACTAGCGTTTCCCCACATAGTCTTGGGGGAATCAGTACCGGAACTTTGTACTTCCTAGTGAAAAGCACCAGTTCCGTTTTAGACGGGTTGACGCCTAACCCGCATTTGTCTGCCCATTTCGACATTTTCGTGAGAGTACTTGTCATGCACTCACACAATGTCTGCGGAAATTTTCCGGAGAATGCTATGGCAACATCGTCCGCGTACGCCACCACACGGCAGCCACCCCCCTCTATCTCCCGCAGCAGTGTGTTCACTGCCACGTTCCATACGAGGGGCGAGAGGACTCCGCCCTGCGGTGTGCCTCTGCTGACAAATCTGGTACACGTTGACGTCCCCAGTGATGCCTCAACCGTCCTGCATTGTAGCATCTGCTCGATCAGGCTCACCGTCCTGGAGTCAACGCCCAGATCCGTCAGTGCGCCCGTGATGGCGGTCGGAAGGATGTTGTTAAAGGCGCCTTCTATGTCGAGGAAGGCTACTAGGGTGTACTCCTTAAAATTAAGGGATGCTTCGATGATCGATGTGATCGAGTGTAGGGCCGTTTCGGTGGATCTTCCCTTCCGATAGGCATGCTGGGAGTCTGAGATCAGACTGGACGGAATGCACGCCGTTAGATGCAGCCCCAGGAGCCGCTCCATCGCCTTTAGAAGAAAAGACGATAGACTTATGGGTCTGAAATCTTTTGGGGCAGTGTGCGAGGGCTTGCCTGCCTTGGGTATGAATACGACTTTGGTCTGAAGCCAGGTGTCAGGAATGCACCCGTGGGAGAAGATTCCCTCGTAAATTATTTTGAGCCAGTTAATGGCTTTATGTCCCGCGTGAATCAGTTGGGCAGGGAAAATGCCGTCTGGCCCGCGGACTTGTAGGGTTTAAAGCTTCTGATCGCCCAGGAAATGTTCTCCTGGCTTAGCAGTCCCAAGATGGCATTTGAGGCGACAGAAGGAGGCGCGAGGTAGTTGGGTCTGTTTTCATCGCAGCCAGGGAAGTGGGTATTTAGGAGAAGATTTAGCGACTCCTCGCTGGACGTAGTCCACGACTGGTCGGTGTTCTTCAAGTAGCCCAGGGTGGGTGTTGTCTTCGAGAGAACTCTGCGCAAGCGTGAGGCTTCTGAGTTACTCTCGATTTCGCTGCAGAACTTACGCCAGGAGGCGCGTTTGGCTTTTCTAAGTTCTTTGTTGTAGGTTGACAGACTGGCCTTGTATTCGGCCCAGTTTTGCTCAACGTTTTCAGCCTTAGCTTTATTGAAGAGTCTCCGGGAGGCTTTCCGGAGTTCACCCAGTTTCGGATTCCACCATTCAGGTTTCTTCCGGCCTCTGTTCTTGCCAGAGGGGCATGCTTTGTCGAGCGCCTTATTGCAGGCGTCGGTAAAGATCTTAAGAAGACGAGTCGTGGCCTCCGTGGAGAACTCCTCCTCAGATGGGGGCTCAGGGAGAACACGACAGAGGTAATCAGAGTACCGAGTCCAGTTTGTCCGCCTGATGTTTCGGAATCGGACTGGCTTCGGTACTGAGAAGGAGAAGACAGTTTCCACGTACCTGTGGTCCGAGAAGGAGTGCTCTTCCAGGACCCTCCAGGATACAATGTTACGCTGTATCTCATGAGAGGCAAGCGTGAGGTCCAGGACCTCCTTGCGGTTTTTAATGATAAAGGTGGGATCACTACCCCGGTTTAGTAAGACCATCTGAGTGGTCAGTAAGTAACTGAAAAGGTACTCACCCCTTTCGTTTGTGTCAGTGCTTCCCCACTGACAGTGATGTGCATTGGCATCGCACCCCACAATTAGGCCGATGTCCTTGGCCGAGCAGTCTGCGATTAGAGCCCGGAGAGGCGCGTGTGGAGGGGGGTCTGGTTGTTCATGCCCCATGTATGCGGAGCAGATCCTCAGTGAGCGCTCCTGGCCTTCGAGGCTCACTGCGGTGTGGTCTTCATTGCTGAAATTTGGGAGCAAAAATAGGTGCAACTCTCTTTTTGCAAGAATGCAGGTACGAATTTTACCTGCGGTTTCAGCTACATATAGCTTGTAGTCAGAAGTCCTCAGACCGGAGACCCTGTTTCCGAGGATCCAGGGCTCCTGAATGAGGACTATGTCGGCTCCACCCTTGGCCAGGTGGAGCAGTAGAGCAGCGCATGCTGCCTTACAATGGTGGAGGTTTATCTGCAGGAGCGTCAACGACATTCCTGAGGCTCGCCTCCACCATTGTTACTTCTAGATCGCTGTCAGGGGACTCCGGCTCCTCCCCGACAACGATGTGGCTGAGACCTCTGGCTAGGTCGCTCTCGTCGAACGCGTAGTCGTCCAAGATATCGTCCGACATCATGGACGCCGCATCCGACGCCGGGTTGTCTTCCTCGCACGAGGCCCCCTCTTTTGGGATCTCCGGCAGCTCCGGGTCTGGCTCGACCTCCGCTTGCCTGCCCTTGCGATCGGACTTGTAAGTGGATATGGTGACCTTCTTGTAGCCATAATCCACTACACCGTCCGACTTTGCGAGGAGATCAATGGATTCCTCATTTAGGACGAGGATAATCTGGCGCCTCTGCCCTTGGATATCCTCCACCTTTGCCACCTTCCAATCGGCTGTAGGAAGGTGGGGTTGCAGACCTGCAGTAACCTGAGGATCTTCTCAGGCTCTGCAGGCTTAGCCGAGACCCACGCTCTGGCTCTCGGGCGACTTGGGACATCTTCCCACTTCACGGCCTCCAGTTTCGCCCCTGGATAGACCTCTTTTAGGGCCGCCACCGCCTTCATGTAGAGAGCCGCAGAGCGAGCGTCTTGGCAGGCGATGGCTTTCACCTTGCCTTGATGCCACCCTGCGTCCTCACACTTTGGCGGTGGTCCGCCGTTCTTCTCCAGTTCCAGTAGGAACCGGTCCTGGAGCTCGTTCTCCACCAGGTGCCACTTATCGCGAGGGACATGGCCGTCCTCGGCGCCCCTGTCCAGGACACCGATCAGGGTCCTGCCCCTCGCCACCTCAGCGAACGACCGGTTCGTGAGGTGGGTCTTCACCCGCTTGGCTTGCTGGGCTTGGCCTGGCTGATTTGCGGGGTCCTCCGCTGAGCGTTGCCGCTTGTTGGCGGCCTTGGCTGCGCCCTTTCCGGCTTTGGCTGGCTGGAACAGTGGAAGGATTGAGCAGGCCCACAGCCTCTGCTCCTTTCCTTCGGCTGACGCCTTGAAGTTCGGGTCTTCGTTGGACAGGATGAAAGCCGCTCGTCTCCTGTCCTGGTACGACGGCTTTCCACCCCGTGGTGCAGAGACGCTGCCCGCCGGGGCTCCCATGGGTTCTTCGGTCCCGGTGCGCTTACCAGCCGCGATTACGCTCTGCTTGGCAGCCACCCGGGTATCCGCTTCGCCCTTGGAGCCACCCGACTTGGAAGGACCCGATTGGCTTTTCGGGCCCCCCCTCGCTGCGGCTGCTGCCTGAAGACGGTGGACCGACTCAGTCTCCTTCCCCGTCTTCTTTGGACCCGGTTTCCCAGGCGCTGGTGCAGAGGGATTGGCTTGTCCCTCCGGTACTTTAAGAGGAGTACCGAGCTCCTTTGCGGTGTTTTTATTTGGTATTTTTGATATGTTTGGCATTTTTGTTCCCACGAGTAGGCGGGAAGGGGTTGGTCACCCGAGGCATATTTTGAGAAACAAAATAAAAGGACCAGCACATGACGCACTGACCAACCACGGGACAGTTTTAAATTTTGATGCCATACTTTCACGACTTGACTTTGTTTACAGTGACAAGAGACCAATTTACATAATAGAACAGGAGTTAAGCGTTCTCCGACAAGGGAACCTTTCAATAATAGATTTCTATAACGAGGTTAACAAGAAAATGACCTTTTTAATAAATAAGACAATAATGACTCACGGAAAGGACAGTGAAATCACGAAAGAATCAAATAAGAAAATTAGAGACAATTTTTGTCACTGGCCTAAACGGCGGCATTGCAGAAATCCTATTTTCATTGAATCCCCCAGATTTACCGAATGCCTTGGCAAAGGTACAGGAATTGCAATCAAATAACATTCGGGCCCAATTTGCCTACCAATTCAGTGGCCCCAGAAATTCAGGGAATAATAACTACAATACATTAAGATTCAACCAACGACAACCAAGGACTAATAGTTCACCATTCGACCAAAAAAAGGATCTTCATAGGAATAACATGTCATGGGGACAACCCTATTTCTTGGGTAATAGACAACAAAATCAGGCCCCAGAACCCATGGATATAGACGAATCGATACAAATCAAGAACCGACAGAACAGCAATCAATTCAGGGGAAATAATAATAATAGAAATTATCGGGAGAATACTAACGGTTATTATAGGAGAAATAATAACAATTATAACCAAGCTCAGCATTTTAGGGCAAACGTAGTACCGAATAATCAGTCTAACGAAAATCCGGCGCAGAAACGAAAGCCAAACGAAATGTCGGAACAACCGGCTAATAAAGCAATGCGGATAAATAACATTGAGGAGGACCATTTTTTAGATCAGCCCCGAAGTAGGTCTGCCCTACTTAAAAAGAGTAGATAAAAAAATAAACAGAGAATTAAAAGTTTTGATAGATACGGGAGCAACTTCCTGTTATATAAAAAAGGGAATTTACGAAAATAAAAAAGAATTATCAATTTATAAGAAAGTTGCTACAGTGTATGGGTTTTCAATAATTAAATATTTCCATAATATAACTATTTTCAACACAAAACAAGTGTTTTATGAAATAGATGGAATGGAGGCAGATTTACTAATAGGATTTAACCTATTAAAGAAAATCGGAGCTGTTATTGATACAGGAAAGGGGACTTTAAGTTATAAAGACAATGAGGAGAAACTAATATATGACGAGGTCCTTTCTTTAAACAAATTAACCTTTATAGAAGGAAAAACCATCCTTCCGTTGAAGGAATATATAATAAAAAAATATTTTGAAGAAGAAAAAGAAATGAAAAGTGATTCAGTAAAGGTAGAAGGAAGTTTATATAGCTTGGGATCAAAAAATCCTGAGCACGCCGACGAAGAATTATCCGTCAATAGTTTGGGATTCAAATATCCTGAACCCGCCGTCGTTGAATTATCCGACATCCAAAGTTTTAATAGTTTGGGATTAAAATATCCTGAGCACGCCGTCGTAGAATTATCCGACACTAAAAGTTCGAATAGTTTGGGATTAAAGAATCCTGAACACGCCGTCGTTGAATTATCCGACAATGAACAATTTAAAAGTTTGGGATGCAAAAATCCTGAACGCGCCGTCGTAGAAATATCCGACATTCAAAATTATGCAAATTCTGAATTGAAAAAAATGAAATTGTATAACACAATAACCTACAAAGAGGACAATTTAGAAAATCTCAGAGAGAAAATGGTATCTATCATCGAAGAAGACCATGCCAGTATAAATTTACAGTTACCGTTCAGAACGGATATAAAAGACCGGTATATGGCAAGCAGTATCCATACGCTTATTCGGTTAACGATTTCGTTAATAACGAAATAAGTAAAATGTTAGATGAAGGTATAATCAGACCTAGTAAAAGCCCATATAATTCACCGGTAATAGTAGTACCAAAGAAGGGAGTAAATGAGGACGGAACTCCTAAACATAGATTAGTAATAGACTTTAAGAAACTTAATGAAAACACCATAGCGGATATATACCCTATGCAAGATCCTTCAGTAATCCTTGCCAATTTAGGTAAGGCAAAGTATTTCTCGGCCATTGATTTAGAGTCAGGTTTCTATCAGATTTTAATGAGGGAATCAGATATTGAAAAAACATCTTTTTCCATAAATAACAGCAAATATGAATTTCTAAGAATGCCTATGGGATTGACGAACGCTCCCAGAATTTTCCAAAGGGAAATGGACGATATACTTAGAGAACATGTTGGGAAAACTTGTCACGTCTATATGGACGATATAATAATATTTTCAAAAACTATAGAACAACATTATAAAGATCTAATTCATATAATACAGATATTGCAAAACGCTAACATGAAAATTTCCCTAGAAAAGTCTAAATTCTTTCAATTGGAAACCAAATTTCTGGGATACATTGTTTCCCAAAATATCATTAAAACAGATCCAGACAAAATCTCCACAATACAAAACTATCCAATTCCTAAAAATATCAGAGAGCTACGTAGCTTCTTAGGACTAACAGGGTATTACAGAAAATTTGTCCGAAATTATGCTACAATTGCCAAACCATTAACAAAATATCTCAGTGGAGTAAATGGGAAAGTTTCACGAAGGGCATCCAAGAAAACATTAATACAGCTGGATGAACCAGCAATGGGAGCATTTAATAATTTAAAGGACAGTTTAATAGCACATATTGAATTAGTACAACCAGATTACAATAAAAAATTCACATTAACCACAGATGCATCGGACATAGCAATAGGTGCAGTTTTGTCGCAAGATGGGAATCCCATAACATTTATTTCTAAAACTTTAAGTAAAACCGAGCAGTTATATGTTACTAATAAAAAGGAATTATTAGCTATTGTATGGGCATTAAAAAATTTGCGAAATTATTTATACGGAGTGAGTGGAATTGAAATACATACAGATCACCAACCTTTGTCCTTTGCAATGTCGCAAAAAAATCCAAATGTTGAAATGAAACGTTGGTATTACTTCATAGAAAGTTTCACACCAAAAATCATTTATAAGCCAGGCTCAACTAACGTAGTAGCGGACGCTTTATCTCGGATTAAAATAAATCATATGACAGATAGTGATGTCGACCAGACAGAATCAGAATCAGACATAAATACTCAGCATTCAGCAGAGAGTAGTTTTGAAAACGTCATTCAAGAGACTAGCAAGCCTCTAAACCAATTTAAACAGCAGATACTATTAGCGCAAGGGAGATCCACAGTTCATGAGTTAGTAAGAGTTTATGAAAATACCCGACATATTATTGAATTTGATACGGTAGACAATCTGCTAATCATTTTAAAAGAATTTATTCAGCCTCACTTAACCACAGGAATACACTGCACTTTAGAAGATATATACCTTATCCAAAATAAGCTAAATTAAAACTTCATAAATAAATTTCTCTTCACGAGAAAGTTCCTCCAAAATGTAGTAAATTCAGAAGATAAAGCTATAATTATAGAAGAAACACATTGCAGAGCCCATAGAGGACTAGACGAAAATTACAAGCAAATAACTAAGCTGTATTATTGGCCAAACCTGCACAAAAAATTAAAAGAATATATAAAAAATTGTGAGATCTGTAACAAAAACAAATATCACAGACACCCTGTAAAAATTCCAATTGGGGAAGCTCCCATTCCAGCAAAAGAAGGAGATCAATTACACTTAGACATATACTATGCCCAAAACCTAACATTCATAACTTGTATAGATTCTTATTCCAAATACTTGGTGGTCAAGGAAATTCAAAGTAAATTAAACATTGAAAATAAGGTAATGGAAATTTTGCAACACTTTCCGTTAGCAACATCTTTAATGACTGACAACGAACCAAGCTTTACTTCAGCACAATTTAGATCATTCATACAAAGAAGTAACTTAACTATTTATTATGCTGATCCCAGACACAGCACCTCAAATGGTCAGGTAGAAAGGGTACATTCCACACTAACAGAAATAGCGCGGTGCATCAAGGATGAACTAAATCTAACAGATTATTCAGAAATAATAATAAGGGCGGCACTGAAATATAACCTGACGATACATTCAACGACCAATCAAATGCCATATGACATATTGTATAACAAAATAGAACACAAGCATAATCCAATATTACTTAAGGAAGCTCAGACCAAAATGCTTAAGCTACATAACAAAGATAGAAGAGAAAAAGATTATAAAATAGGAGAAGTAGTTTATGAAAAGAAATTTGGGGAAAGAAATAAACTTCAATCCCGATACAAAAAGCAGGTAGTTAAGGAAAATCGACCGAATAAAATTATAATCTACAATAGAAACAATTATACATAAAGATAACATCAAATATTAAATATTTTTTTTCCAGAAAATGTATGCGAATATACTAATACTGACTTTTGTTATATTGACGACTTCGGAAGTAATTGACTATACGCATAGTGACTATCTATTGCTCAAAGACGACAGAGACGTTTACACTTATGAAACATACGCTGAACTTTTCCATATTACTAATTTGAGTTTTTATAGAGAGATAATTGATAAAGAATCCAAATATGTCAACAAATCAATTAATTCAGACGATGAGTGGGAAATATCAATGGACTTAAGTCTATTAAAATTAATGATTTCAGAATTAGTTCCAAAACGGAATGAAAGGGGAATAAATGAATTAGGTACCATTTGGAAATGGATAGCAGGCAGCCCTAATCATGACGACTTTTTGAAAATACAAAATAAAGTAAATGAATTAACTGAAAATAATAATAACCAATTTGTAATAAATTCCAAATTTTTCAAAGAAATTGAATTGCTATCAAATTCATTAAAAAATGTCATCTTCAATGAAGAAACGATACTGAGAAAGCATCGTTTAAAATTAATAACTTTTGACCTACTAAATTTAGTTGATACCATAACCCTCTTAAAAGTAAACATTTTCAATACAAAAATTTTAAATAAAAACGAAATAGAGGACATTTATAAGCATGAAAAACATCCTGTTGAACTGTCTGATCTGCTGGACATTGCAACGGTTAAAATAATTCGAAATGCTGATTTAGTAAAAAATAATAATAATAAATAATAAATAATAATTAATAAAATTTACATAAAATATCCTCAAATTAAAGATATTTGCAAGTTTTGCCAGGCAAGAGCCATCTCACAAAATGATGGAATGTTAGTTATAAGTGAAAAAGTTTGTGAATGTAAGGAGAAATACTATTTAATGAATAATTTTAAAAGTGAAACTTTTAACAATTACGCACAAATAAATTTAAAGAAGACCTGTTTCACCAATTTACTTAATGGCTTTAAAGCCAACTGCACTAAATAAAGGGCAAAAAACAAAGAAATATACATCATTCAGGATGGTGCCATATTAGTTTCAGGCAAAAATATCGTAGACAATACTACTTTGTTAGGATCGTATCTCCTTATATTCAACAACACAATTGTAATAAATAATATAACCCACATAAATGATAAGGGTAAAATTCTAAGATATATATCGCATCATAGATATAGCGATTTTGAATTAGTTGATTATATACAATCGAATGATAAGCAATTTTCTTTTGATAATGTTAATATTTTAAATCCCCTTATAACATTAGGTAATACGGCCTTACCATTAACAACATTATTCTTAATCATTTTGATATTGATAATGTTATTTTACTTCGGCTATAAATTAACCAAATTTATACTTATTAAATCAATAAGAATACCGTCAGAAGAAATAGTGGAAAGCAACATTCAAATACTGTCAGAAGAAATTAGAGCTCTATCAGAACTTCAAAATGTATCGGGACGAAACATTTAAGAATGGGGGGAGTTAACGTACCCAATTCTATTGAGCTCTTATACGAGTTGTAAACAATCTTTGGCTTTCCAAAACGAAAACAATTTCAATCTTGGGCCTCCGCCTAATTGATTTCTAAGATGTACAATCTCAAGGGCTCCCGCCGCAATCCCAATCTTTGACACTCGCCTAAATGGAAAACCAATGTTTGCCCACACCCGGCTTCTCATAAACAATCTCACTCCCGGCTTTCTGCAGATCCTGCACTTTAGGCATTTTACAGTTCTCTCTTTGGATGACGAAATCCAATACTCAGGATGGCGAAATCAATTGAAATGTTTATAGAAAAACTATTCCCGAAAGGGATCAACGATGCAAAGATCAGAAAGTTCAAGTCAGTCTTGATCCAGAAGCGACACCGCAAAGTCGAGCTAAAAATTAAAATCGCGCAAACCCTTTGTCCGGAATCCTTTGTGACCCTCTACTTAAATCTATATCAGTGAAGTTAGAAGTAAAATAAAAACTTTTTAAAAACACAATCCGCTACCGCAGTTATTTAATTTACGTGCCTGGATCGATATTTGGGGATGCGTCGGCTTTGATAAAAGGCATCCACTGCTGGCGATCGGTGTTGCATTACATGACGGAGCTAGGAATGTGATACTCCTTGGTTTTATGTCCAGCTTTGATTGGTCCTCATGAGTGGCGTGAATCTAAAGAATCGATTTCTCGAGAGTGGCGTGATTCTAATGTTGATGAAACAATGTGGTCCATTGTTTATATTATAGGGGGCCCTAGCTTGGAGTATGGGAAGAAACAGTTATTGATTCTTGAGTGGGATCCTGTTACTTGTGAGAATGGGGTGAATGAATTGAACATAAACATAATGTGTATGGGATGTGGGGAATTATGGATATGTCACTATACATATATATATTTTTTTTTTTAATATTTGACCAAAATGAAGGAAGAAAAAAAAATGTTAAGGGGCATGTGATCGATTTACAGGTTTTTCATTATATAATTCAACATCGATCACATGGTTTTAGTAATAGCCTAACAGAGGTTAGTATATTCAAGTTGCACTTTAAGGGTGCTTCAATTTGAGTTAGAAAATTATAATTATTGGCAATATGAAGCATGGCATTTCTGCAGCTCATTTGCGTTACTTCGCTCTTTTATTGGCGAAGTTGTTTATTAATTTCCTTGATGCGCTCTTGGCAGCGTTGTCGGTCCTCTTCATTTTTATAGGTTTTTTCCAGGTCCCGCTCCAGATGTCGTTGTTGAAGCAGCAGTTTGGTCCGGCCGCCCCTCTTTGTTTTCTTCCTTGGCCTTTTTTCTCGTCTTGCCCTGTACTCAGCTATTGTGAGTGGGCGTGGTCCATCGTTTGGATACACTTCTAAGGCCTCTTGTAGGCTGAGTGCGTCCCTTTGCTCGGTAGGAGCAGCGTCCGCGAAGTCTTGTGCATTTTCTGCTGCTGGTGTTTTCGTGTTACTGTCCATCGACGGTGCAAGGGGCGGTCGTATGCCACTCGCACTTATATTATTGGCCCTTGCTTGGTCTGGTGGGGCCGGTGCTGGTCTTCGCACAGGTTTTATGTTGCGTGTACGCTCTTTGTAGCGCGGGCTGTTAAATCTTCTTGGGTATTATATATTTCTGGCCGCATTGTAGTCCCCAAATTTAAGGGTATAAATTATAATCCAACATGGGTTTGTGCGTAGTATCGTCGGCAGTCGTGCATGGGTCTGGCAAAACGGCTGGTTTGGCTTTCTGCTGTGGGTTTTCCTTGGCACTGGCACTGGGGACAACACTATTTCAATAGTTTTTCCAATTCATCAATTTTCTTTTGACTGTGTCCGATTTTTAAAACAAAATCACAGTGTATTAATTATTTTTTTTTATGTCGACCATTTTTTGTCTTTATTATTTTTAACACTTTTTTAAAAATTTTTTTTTTTTTTTTTGCAATCCTTAGATCGATCCATCGCGTAGGACGTATATCGGTCCTGTCACGGTCGCCATGTAAACGACGTACAATCCTTTTGTTGGATCTTTGGGGGTCAACCCTCCGATCTGTTTTATTGGGTTTTATATTCTGAATTTTACAATTGTGTTTTGGGCTTTTGTAAGCCAAAAGCCGCGGAGCTGCGCTGCCAGTGACGCCGGCAGCGGAGCGTCAGAACTATGTGTCTCTTATATGTTAGTATGTATATGTGTGAATATGCTCAGCCGTTGGCAGCGAGAGCGCGAGGGAAGATATATGTGTGTATGCATGTATATTAGTGCCGTCAAGTCATGGGAACATGCTGACGCTGCACTTGGGTCGCTCGAGGCATTCTTGAGTGAATCGTAATACGATCACCCAGAATGTCTGGGACTTTATTGTTACGTAAGCACTGAAACAAAGTCTTACAGTGTGTATTCTTTAAGTACCGTCGGTACAGTGGGTATTCGAAATAATGAATACTTTACTTTACTTTAATATGAGCATACAACAATATAGCTTACAGAAAAAACCAACTGTCCCAGGATCGCAAAGATCCAGACTGTCGAACTGCATCAAAATGACAACTTCGAAAATCAGGCCGATTTTTTGAAAATTTAATGATGTAACCATCATGATTTTTTGCGAAAATCGTGAAAAAATTGATGTCCTTTTTTCTGATGGCAATCGATTGGCAGGACTCTCCCGACCACGGAGAGGCATGCCACGCACGGATCGGCTGCTGTATAGCAGAGATATAGCTTACAGAAAAAAACAGTATTTCAAAGATATGCAAATCCAAATCTTCGGAAGGCTATATCTCAGACTAATTGGGCCAGATCGGTGCAGGACCATTTTTTGCGAAAATCGTGAAAAAATTGATGTCCTTTTTCTGATGGCAGTCGATTGGCAGGACTCTCGCGATCACGGAGAGGCATGCCACGCACGGATCGGCTGCCGTATAGCAGAGATATAGCTTACAGAAAAAACCTGTATTTCAAAGATATGCAAATCCAAATCTTCGGAAGGCTATATCTCAGACAAATAGGGCCAGATCGGTGCAGGGCCAAAGTGTCGACTTCGAAAATCAGGCCGGTTTTTTGAAAATTTAATGATGTAACCATCATGATTTTTTGCGAAAATCGTGAAAAAATTGATGTCCTTTTTTCCGTGGGCAGTCGATTGGCAGGACTCTCCCGATCACGGAGAGGCATGCCACGCCCGGATCGGCTGCCGTATAGCAGAGATATAGCTTAAAGAAAAAAACAGTATTTCAAAGATATGAAAATCCAAATCTTCGGAAGGCTATATCTCAGACAAATAGGGCCAGATCGGTGCAGGACCAACTGTCCCAGGATCGCGAGGATCCAGAATGTCGAACGGAATCAAAGTGTCGACTTCGAAAATCAGGCTGATTTTTATACCCGATACTCAAAATGAGTATTCGGGTATATTAGATTTGTGGTAAAAGTGGATGTGTGTAACGTCCAGAAGGAATCGTTTCCGACCCCATAAAGTATATTTATTCTTGATCAGCATCAATAGCCGAGTTGATTGAGCCCTGTCTGTCTGTCCGTCCGTCTGTCCGTCCCCTTCAGCGCCTAATGCTCAAAGACTATGGGAGCTAGAGCAACGATGTTTTGGATCCAGACTTCTGTGATATGTCACTGCTACAAGAATATTTCAAAACTTCGCCCCGCCCACTTCCGCCCCCACAAAAGACGAAAATCTGTGGCATCCACAATTTTAAAGATACGAGAAAACCAAAAACGCAGAATCGTAGAGCATGACTATATGTTCTAGAGTGCAAAGTCTGAACCAGATCGTATAATTATTATAGCCAGAATCAAGAAAACAATTTCATTCCTTCTCGCTCTGTCTCTCTCTAACACACAGGTTTCATGGTCGGTTTTGCCAATTGCAAAATATGAGTTCATTCGCTTCTAGCTCTTGCTTAAGCCGGTTGTGTTTTTCTTGCTCCCGCATTCTCCGCCCTTTGCCTTAATATCATACAATCATTGTTGTGACTTTGTTTTGATATATTATCGCATCTCTTTAATTTGATTCTACTTTGTGTTAACCACCAGTGTTTTGTTTGTAAACAAGTGTTTAATATAAATTCAATATTGCAACGTAACGCATCGGACTCGTGCAGGCAATTTGTTATTGTTTTTTGCCCAGTCTGCTTTTCGTTATCGCTTCTTCGGTGTGCAAATTAAATAACTGCGGTAGCGGATTGTGTTTTTAAAAAGTTTTTATTTTACTTCTAACTTCACTGATATAGATTTAAGTAGAGGGTCACAAAGGATTCCGGACAAAGGGTTTGCGCGATCTTAATTTTTAGCTCGACTTTGCGGTGTCGCTTCTGGATCAAGACTGACTTGAACTTTCTGATCTTTGCATCGTTGATCCTTTTCGGGAATAGTTTTTCTATAAACATTTCAATTGATTTCGCCATCCCGAGTATTGGATTTCGTCATCCAAAGAGAGAACTGTAAAATGCCTAAAGTGCAGGATCTGCAGAAAGCCGGGAGTGAGATTGTTTATGAGAAGCCGGGTGTGGGCAAACATTGGTTTTCCATTTAGGCGAGTGTCAAAGATTGGGATTGCGGCGGGAGCCCTTGAGATTGTACATCTTAGAAATCAATTAGGCGGAGGCCCAAGATTGAAATTGTTTTCGTTTTGGAAAGCCAAAGATTGTTTACAACTCGTATAAGAGCTCAATAGAATTGGGTACGTTAACTCCCCCCATTCTTAAATGTTTCGTCCCGATACATTTTGAAGTTCTGATAGAGCTCTAATTTCTTCTGACAGTATTTGAATGTTGCTTTCCACTATTTCTTCTGACGGTATTCTTATTGATTTAATAAGTACAAATTTGGTTAATTTATAGCCGAAGTAAAATAACATTATCAATATCAAAACGATTAAGAATAATGTTATTAATGGTAAGGCCGTATTACCTAATGTTATAAGGGGATTTAAAATATTAACATTATCAAAAGAAAATTGCTTATCATTCGATTGTATATAATCAACTAATTCAAAATCGCTATATCTATGATGCGATATATATCTTAGAATTTTACCCTTATCATTTATGTGGGTTATATTGTTTATTACAATTGTGTTGTTGAATATACGGAGATACGATCCTAACAAAGTAGTATTGTCTACGATATTTTTGCCTGAAACTAATATGGCACCATCCTGAATGATGTCTATTTCTTTGTTTTTTTCCCTTTTTTTAGTGCAGTTGGCTTTAAAGCCATTAAGTAAATTGGTGAAACAGGTCTTCCTTAAATTTATTTGTGCGTAATTGTTAAAAGTTTCACTTTTAAAATTATTCATTAAATAGTATTTCTCCTTACATTCACAAGCTTTTTCACTTATAACTAACATTCCATCATTTTGTGAGATGGCTCTTGCATGGTAAAACTTGCAAATATCTTTAATTTGAGGATATTTTATGTAAATGATTATTAAATCAGCATTTCGAATTATTTTAACCGTTGCAATGATCAGACAGTTCAACAGGATGTTTTTCATGCTTATAAATGTCCTCTATTTCGTTTTTATTTAAAATTTTTGTATTGAAAATGTTTACTTTTAAGAGGGTTATGGTATCAACTAAATTTAGTAGGTCAAAAGTTATTAATTTTAAACGATGCTTTCTCAGTATCGTTTCTTCATTGAAGATGACATTTTTTAATGAATTTGATAGCAATTCAATTTCTTTGAAAAATTTGGAATTTATTACAAATTGGTTATTATTATTTTCAGTTAATTCATTTACTTTATTTTGTATTTTCAAAAAGTCGTCATGATTAGGGCTGCCTGCTATCCATTTCCAAATGGTACCTAATTCATTTATTCCCCTTTCATTCCGTTTTGGAACTAATTCTGAAATCATTAATTTTAATAGACTTAAGTCCATTGATATTTCCCACTCATCGTCTGAATTAATTGATTTGTTGACATATTTGGATTCTTTATCAATTATCTCTCTATAAAAACTCAAATTAGTAATATGGAAAAGTTCAGCGTATGTTTCATAAGTGTAAACGTCTCTGTCGTCTTTGAGCAATAGATAGTCACTATGCGTATAGTCAATTACTTCCGAAGTCGTCAATATAACAAAAGTCAGTATTAGTATATTCGCATACATTTTCTGGAAAAAAAATATTTAATATTTGATGTTATCTTTATGTATAATTGTTTCTATTGTAGATTATAATTTTATTCGGTCGATTTTCCTTAACTACCTGCTTTTTGTATCGGGATTGAAGTTTATTTCTTTCCCCAAATTTCTTTTCATAAACTACTTCTCCTATTTTATAATCTTTTTCTCTTCTATCTTTGTTATGTAGCTTAAGCATTTTGGTCTGAGCTTCCTTAAGTAATATTGGATTATGCTTGTGTTCTATTTTGTTATACAATATGTCATATGGCATTTGATTGGTCGTTGAATGTATCGTCAGGTTATATTTCAGTGCCGCCCTTATTATTATTTCTGAATAATCTGTTAGATTTAGTTCATCCTTGATGCACCGCGCTATTTCTGTTAGTGTGGAATGTACCCTTTCTACCTGACCATTTGAGGTGCTGTGTCTGGGATCAGCATAATAAATAGTTAAGTTACTTCTTTGTATGAATGATCTAAATTGTGCTGAAGTAAAGCTTGGTTCGTTGTCAGTCCTGAAAGATGTTGCTAACGGAAAGTGTTGCAAAATTTCCATTACCTTATTTTCAATGTTTAATTTACTTTGAATTTCCTTGACCACCAAGTATTTGGAATAAGAATCTATACAAGTTATGAATGTTAGGTTTTGGGCATAGTATATGTCTAAGTGTAATTGATCTCCTTCTTTTGCTGGAATGGGAGCTTCCCCAATTGGAATTTTTACAGGGTGTCTGTGATATTTGTTTTTGTTACAGATCTCACAATTTTTTATATATTCTTTTAATTTTTTGTGCAGGTTTGGCCAATAATACAGCTTAGTTATTTGCTTGTAATTTTCGTCTAGTCCTCTATGGGCTCTGCAATGTGTTTCTTCTATAATTATAGCTTTATCTTCTGAATTTACTACATTTTGGAGGAACTTTCTCGTGAAGAGAAATTTATTTATGAAGTTTTCCTTTAGCTTATTTTGGATAAGGTATAAATCTTCTAAAGTGCAGTGTATTCCTGTGGTTAAGTGAGGCTGAATAAATTCTTTTAAAATGATTAGCAGATTGTCTACCGTATCAAATTCAATAATATGTCGGGTATTTTCATAAACTCTTACTAACTCATGAACTGTGAATCTCCCTTGCGCAAATAGTATCTGCTGTTTAAATTGGTTTAGAGGCTTGCTAGTATCTTTAATGACGTTTTCAAAACTACTCTCTGCTGAATGCTGAGTATTTATGTCTGATTCTGATTCTGTCTGGTCGACATCACTATCTGTCATATGATTTATTTTAATCCGAGATAAAGCGTCCGCTACTACGTTAGTTGAGCCTGGCTTATAAATGATTTTTGGTGTGAAACTTTCTATGAAGTAATACCAACGTTTCATTTCAACATTTGGATTTTTTTGCGACATTGCAAAGGACAAAGGTTGGTGATCTGTATGTATTTCAATTCCACTCACTCCGTATAAATAATTTCGCAAATTTTTTAATGCCCATACAATAGCTAATAATTCCTTTTTATTAGTAGCATATAACTGCTCGGTTTTACTTAAAGTTTTAGAAATAAATGTTATGGGATTCCCATCTTGCGACGAATTTTTTATTGTAATCTGGTTGTACTAATTCAATATGTGCTATTAAACTGTCCTTTAAATTATTAAATGCTCCCATTGCTGGTTCATCCAGCTGTATTAATGTTTTCTTGGATGCCCTTCGTGAAACTTTCCCATTTACTCCACTGAGATATTTTGTTAATGGTTTGGCAATTGTAGCATAATTTCGGACAAATTTTCTGTAATACCCTGTTAGTCCTAAGAAGCTACGTAGCTCTCTGATATTTTTAGGAATTGGATAGTTTTGTATTGTGGAGATTTTGTCTGGATCTGTTTTAATGATATTTTGGGAAACAATGTATCCCAGAAATTTGGTTTCCAATTGAAAGAATTTAGACTTTTCTAGGGAAATTTTCATGTTAGCGTTTTGCAATATCTGTATTATATGAATTAGATCTTTATAATGTTGTTCTATAGTTTTTGAAAATATTATTATATCGTCCATATAGACGTGACAAGTTTTCCCAACTTGTTCTCTAAGTTTATCGTCCATTGCCCTTTGGAAAATTCTGGGAGCGTTCGTCAATCCCATAGGCATTCTTAGAAATTCATATTTATGGAAAAAGATGTTTTTTCAATATCTGATTCCCTCATTAAAATCTGATAGAAACCTGACTCTAAATCAATGGCCGAGAAATACTTTGCCTTACCTAAATTGGCAAGGATTACTGAAGGATCTTGCATAGGGTATATATCCGCTATGGTGTTTTCATTAAGTTTCTTAAAGTCTATTACTAATCTATGTTTAGGAGTTCCGTCCTCATTTACTCCCTTCTTTGGTACTACTATTACCGGTGAATTATATGGGCTTTTACTAGGTCTGATTATACCTTCATCTAACATTTTACTTATTTCGTTATTAACGAAATCGTTAACCGAATAAGCGTATGGATACTGCTTGCCATATACCGGTCTTTTATATCCGTTCTGAACGGTAACTGTAAATTTATACTGGCATGGTCTTCTTCGATGATAGATACCATTTTCTCTCTGAGATTTTCTAAATTGTCCTCTTTGTAGGTTATTGCGTTATACAATTTAATTTTTTTCAATTCAGAATTTGCATAATTTTGAATGTCGGATATTTCTACGACGGCGCGTTCAGGATTTTTGCATCCCAAACTTTTAAATTGTTCATTGTCGGATAATTCAACGACGGCGTGTTCAGGATTTTTTAATCCCAAACTATTCGAACTTTTAGTGTCGGATAATTCTACGACGGCGTGCTCAGGATATTTTAATCCCAAACTATTAAAACTTTGGATGTCGGATAATTCAACGACGGCGGGTTCAGGATATTTGAATCCCAAACTATTGACGGATAATTCTTCGTCGGCGTGCTCTGGATTTTTTGATCCCAAGCTATATAAACTTCCTTCTACCTTTACTGAATCACTTTTCATTTCTTTTTCTTCTTCAAAATATTTTTTTATTATATATTCCTTCAACGGAAGGATGGTTTTTCCTTCTATAAAGGTTAATTTGTTTAAAGAAAGGACCTCGTCATATATTAGTTTCTCCTCATTGTCTTTATAACTTAAAGTCCCCTTTCCTGTATCAATAACAGCTCCGATTTTCTTTAATAGGTTAAATCCTATTAGTAAATCTGCCTCCATTCCATCTATTTCATAAAACACTTGTTTTGTGTTGAAAATAGTTATATTATGGAAATATTTAATTATTGAAAACCCATACACTGTAGCAACTTTCTTATAAATTGATAATTCTTTTTTATTTTCGTAAATTCCCTTTTTTATATAACAGGAAGTTGCTCCCGTATCTATCAAAACTTTTAATTCTCTGTTTATTTTTTTATCTACTCTTTTTAAGTAGGGCAGACCTACTTCGGGGGCTGATCTAAAAAATGGTCCTCCTCAATGTTATTTATCCGCATTGCTTTATTAGCCGGTTGTTCCATTTCGTTTGGCTTTCGTTTTTGCGCCGGATTTTCGTTAGACTGATTATTCGGTACTACGTTTGCCCTAAAATGCTGAGCTTGGTTATAATTGTTATTATTTCTCCTATAATAACCGTTAGTATTCTCCCGATAATTTCTATTATTATTATTTCCCCTGAATTGATTGCTGTTCTGTCGGTTCTTGATTTGTATCGATTCGTCTACATCCATTGGTTCTGGGGCCTGATTTTGTTGTCTATTACCCAAGAAATAGGGTTGTCCCCATGACATGTTATTCCTCTGAAGATCCTTTTTTTGGTCGAATGGTGAACTATTAGTCCTTGGTTGTCGTTGGTTGAATCTTAATGTATTGTAGTTATTATTCCCTGAATTTCTGGGGCCACTGAATTGGTAGGAAAATTGGGCCCAAATGTTATTTGATTGCAATTCCTGTACCTTTGCCAAGGCATTCGGTAAATCTGGGGGACTCAATGAAAATAGGATTTCTGCAATGCCGCCGTTTAGGCCAGTGACAAAAATGCGTAAGGCATTGTCCCTAATTTTCTTATTTGATTCTTTCGTGATTTCACTGTCCTTTCCGTGAGTCATTACTGTCTTATTTATTAAAAAGGTCATTTTCTTGTTAACCTCGTTATAGAAATCTATTATTGAAAGGTTCACTTGTCGGAGAACGCTTAACTCCTGTTCTATTATGTAAATTGGTCTCTTGTCACTGTAAAAAAAGTCAAGTCCTGAAAGTATGGCATCAAAATTTAAAACTGTCCCGTGGTTGGTCAGTGCGTCATGTAATGGTCCTGTTATTTTGTTTCTCAAAATTGTTAAGGCAATATAATATTGCTTACTTTCTTTCTTATATAACTTCACTGCAGTTTCTGCAGCTTCCCTCCATCCTACGTATTGGTTTAATCCACCATTGAAAATTGGTAGGGATTCTATTACCTTTAATGTGGTGTCATCTTTTATTGTCTCGTCTATTGTTTCTGCCTGATAATCTGATACCTGATCGGATTTAGTTTCTATTTGTTGTTTTAAATTTACAATTTGCTCCTGTACTTGTGAAATTTTAAGTGCTATCAATTGTTTGACCAGATCTGCAGTGAGATCGGTCCTTGTTTGTGAGTTAATCATTTTTAGTTTTTCAAAATCTAAAGTTAGTTAATCCACCTTAAATTTTTCTTATATGTTTGTTTTTATAATCTAATATAACCTAATTGAACTTATATATTTATTAATACAACTTTTGCTCTCGAACTATCCGGTAGGGGTCGTCCTTCTTAGTTTGGCTGACAGATCTTCGAACGGGTCTTCCTTCTTGATTTGGCTGACAGGTCTTCGAACGGGTCTTTCTTCTTAAATTTCTTTTTTTAACTGGGTCTTCTGGGGGTCTTCCTTCTTTGGTTTAGCTGATAGCTTCACTTTCTTTGTGTTTTGGTTTGGTTGGTTTTGTTTAAAAACTTTGGTTTTTTTGGTTTTTTTGTATTTTGAATTGTCTTGATTAGCTTTTGTATTTATTTGTATTTTGTATTGTATTTGTATTTGTATTTGTATTTGTATTGTATATTGTATATATTTTTGCACACCCTAAGCTCCGGTTTGTTTCCTTTTTATCTCACTTTTTCTTATCTTATATCTCAAAGTCACTCCGCGTTTTTATATCTGAAGGATTTATTCCATTAATTAATTGTCCTTCGGGTTTCGGCACGACGCAACACTTTTATTATTCGGTGCTTTTTATACAACGTCGCCCCACGTTGGGCGCCAATTAAATAACTGCGGTAGCGGATTGTGTTTTTAAAAAGTTTTTATTTTACTTCTAACTTCACTGATATAGATTTAAGTAGAGGGTCACAAAGGATTCCGGACAAAGGGTTTGCGCGATCTTAATTTTTAGCTCGACTTTGCGGTGTCGCTTCTGGATCAAGACTGACTTGAACTTTCTGATCTTTGCATCGTTGATCCCTTTCGGGAATAGTTTTTCTATAAACATTTCAATTGATTTCGCCATCCCGAGTATTGGATTTCGTCATCCAAAGAGAGAACTGTAAAATGCCTAAAGTGCAGGATCTGCAGAAAGCCGGGAGTGAGATTGTTTATGAGAAGCCGGGTGTGGGCAAACATTGGTTTTCCATTTAGGCGAGTGTCAAAGATTGGGATTGCGGCGGGAGCCCTTGAGATTGTACATCTTAGAAATCAATTAGGCGGAGGCCCAAGATTGAAATTGTTTTCGTTTTGGAAAGCCAAAGATTGTTTACAACTCGTATAAGAGCTCAATAGAATTGGGTACGTTAACTCGTACGCCACCGACACGAAGATGCAGCCGAGGAAAGCAACGCCCGAAGCCAGAGTCGGGAGTTCCAAGAGAAGGGCTCATGGAAACTAGCCAGCAGCAGAGAGATCAGTTCCGTTTGAGACAAGCAGACATAAAGTTAAGTCGGGGAATTCAAACAATCTTGTGACATAAAGAAATTAAGTACCAAAAATAAAATCTTTTTTAAAAACTAAATTTCGAGTTGCGGATATTTAACTGGCGCAGTCGGTAGGATTTCGTTTAAAATTAACCCCTATATTTCGGTAATGGTCAGCTTGTGTAATTTCTAATTACTGTGATCACGTAATCCCGGAATCGTTAATAAAATTGTGAAATCCGCCAAAGAACCTATGTGTTACGAGCACATACGATTTGCAAAACTAAAATTAAGTGAACTGAAGTAAGCGGAGATGGTGATCCACCAAGAACAGTGAAACACTAAATACAAAATCAAAAAACTTACAAGTGAACCAAAATAAAGTTAAAAACTACTGAAAACAAAACAAAACCCAATCAACTCCAACAACATGGCGTTACCACCACTATCATTGAGCGAAATCCACTTGAACCAGGCACTGCTGTCGATCAGACAAATACCTGCCTATGACGGTTCATCTGGACAGCTAAGCTCATTTATCAAACGAATCGAATATGTATGCGGATTATAACCAACTGAAGATCTTCGCCAACAAAGGATCCTATTTGGAGCGACCGAGATAAAACTGTCAGGAGAGGCACAACGCATATCGCAAATGATACAACCGAACACGTGGCTCGAACTGAAGACGGCGCTGATCAACGAGTTCAAAAATCACACACCATATGAAGAACTCTTACGACAACTATACACCACCAGATTCAACGGCAGTCTTCGTAAGTTTATAGAAGAATTAGAGATAAAAGCATTATTAATAAACAATAAGCTAAACTTAGAAAACATACCAGAAAATAATGTCATTTATAAAAACGCTTTGAACAACACAATTAAAGATGTCATTACTCGAAAACTTCCTGACAGAATGTTCATGACCTTAGCAAGAAAAGATATTACCACATTGTCTAATCTTAAGAAGGCAGCACAAGAAGAAGGATTGTACGAAGCTAGTACAACAGATTCAGGTACAAATAAAGATCAATCGAAATCGTCTTAATCAAATCGAATGAATGTTGGAAACTATTATCCAAATTATAATACTACTAACTATCACAATCAAACTCAGAGTTCATCTGGAACAGGTCAGACTAATCGAACAAATCAAAATCAAAATTCCCAAAATCCTGGATTATACAATGAGTTCAAAAATTCCTTGAATCAAGGTAGGGCTCAGAATCCATTCAATCAGCAAATATCTCAAAACCAAGCTAGTGGAAGTGGACCCAACCAACCTACTAAAAGAGGGAGGGAGAGCCAGAGTGGCCAAACAAAGATGGACGTAAATTTTCATCAAGGCGCCTCGGAAGAAACCGAGGAGGACCCTATATAAACATTACCATTAATAAAAGAATATTAAGGTGTATCGCTGACTCGGGATCATCGATCAACATCATGAAAGAAAATTATACAGATTCCGAGATAAAAGACGATAACCTTACGGTCCATACCATCAATGGACCTGTCCGTTTAACTAAGAGTATAATGAGGAATGCGAACAAAACATGTCCGTCCGAACAAAAGTTCTACATACATAACTTTTCCGAAAATTATGATATTTTATTAGGAAGAGAATACTTGATGTCAAGTAAAGCCGTCATCGATTACAGAAATGACACTGTAACACTAGGAGCTAGGTCGTACCCAATCATTCAGAGTGGAGAAGCTATTGAAGCCGGCAAGACCGCACAGAAGTGCACTGATCCCTCTACAAAAGAAGAGAAGATCGCACATAAGTGCCTTGACCCATCTCCAGAGGGAGATCAATACTTCGCTTCCGCTCTAGACAGTGAATTAAGGGAATGTAATCAATTAAGATTGGAACACTTAAACGACGAAGAGAGGGAAGAGTTAAAGAAGGTCTTATATGAGTTTAAGGATGTGCAGTACAGAGAAGGTGACAATTTGACTTTCACAAGTACAATCAAGCACGAGATCAAAACTCAACATGAAGACCCGGTCTACAGACGACCATACAAATATGCCCAGATACATGATCAGGAGGTAAACCAGCAAATCAAAGATATGATCAGGCAGGGAATAATTCGAAAGTCGAATTCTCCTTACTGCTCGCCCATATCTATGATTCCGAAGAAGATAGATGCTTCAGGAAAGCAAAAATATCGAATGGTAGTAGACTATAGAAGTCTAAATGAAATAACAGTTAAGGACAAATTCCCAACTCCACGAATGGATGAAATCCTAGACAAACTAGGTAAATGTCAGTATTTTACGACAATCGATTTAGCAAAAGGTTTCCATCAAATACCCATGGAACCTAGCTCAATCCCCAAAACTGCGTTCTCCACTAAGCATGGACATTACGAGTTCACTCGTATGCCCTTTGGGCTAACCACTGCTCCAGCTACCTTCCAAAGATGTATGAACAATCTGCTAGAAGAGTTAATCTTCAAAGATTGCTTTGTATACTTAGATGACATCATTATATTTTCCACTTCATTGGAAGAACACTTGTTGTCACTAAGGAGAGTATTTGGAATGTTGAGAGACGCCAACTTGAAGCTACAAATGGATAAATGTGAATTCATGACAAAGGAAACTGAATTCCTAGGTCATGTAGTCACTACTGAAGGAATAGTACCAAATCCAGGCAAAATCTCTGCCATTGTCAAATTTCCAATACCAGAAACGACTAAACAAATAAGGTCATTCTTAGGTCTGTGCGCGTTCTACAGGAAATTCATTCCTAATTTTGCAAACATAGCAAAACCCATCACACTCAAACTAAAGAAAGGAGACCCCAAGGAAGAAAAGTACGTCGAGGCATTTGAGAGACTAAAAGTACTCATCACCTCAGACCCTATCCTTGCGTTCCCAGACTTTGACAAAATGTTCACGGTAACATCCGACGCTAGTAACATAGCATTGGGAGCGGTTTTGTCACAAGAACACAAACCGATCTGCTACGCTAGCAGAACCCTAAATGAACATGAAATAAACTATTCAGCCATCGAAAAGGAATTATTAGCGATCGTATGGGCAACCAAGTATTTCCGTTCATACCTGTTCGGTAGAACATTCGAGATACAAAGCGATCATAAACCCTTGATTTGGTTGAACGACCTCAAGGAGCCAAATATGAAATTACAAAGGTAGAAAATAAAACTGAATGAGTTTGATTTTAAAATGAAATATCTACCAGGCAAAGAAAATCATGTAGCTGATGCCTTATCAAGGGTAAAGATTAATGAAAATCTCCTTGGAGAAGCTTCCAATAGCGTTGGTGCAACTGTACATAGCGCACAGGAAGACAATCTAAATCACATTGCTATCACGGAAAGACCAATTAACTATTACAATCGGCAAATTGAGCTAATAAAAGGCAATGAAGATAAGGTAGAAACAATTCGTTATTTTCACAAGCTAATCATCAAGATCACGTATAAGGAAATGACTAACACCTTAGCGAAGGATATAATAAAGGAATATCTATGCACCAAAAAGAGCGCATTATATTTCCATAACGAAATAGATTTTCCTCCAATCCAAAAAGCCTATTTAGAAATCATTAATTCTAACAATATAACCAAAGCTATTAAATCAAGCACGAAACTCCTAGATATTCAGAATTACGTTGAATTTAAAGAAACTAGCCTGAAAACCAATGACAATTGTATAAAAGGAATTTTAATGCAAATTCCCACTAAATGTCCATATTCCAAAACTTTCAAATAAACTTTATTGAACCCAATATACTAATCACACGGAATCTTCCAAAAACAACGCTAAACCAGAATTGTGTAAGCCAAGAAATCATAGCGGAAGGAAATACCATTATAAAAATCTACAACTGTTCAATCCAATTAAATGAATTTACAATATCAAACACAATGTTAGATTTTGCCCAGAATGTTTATGTCAACAACAAAATAACTAAAATAAAACCACTGTCGTATGTCCAAACTAATGAAATAATTATGCAAACACCAAATATAGTAACCTATTACAAATAAGTCTACTAATTTCATTTTTCATAATTATATTAGTACTACTAAGTTATGTAGCTGTTAAATTTAAGAAAACTTCTAAAAGAGTCACGGTTAAATGTATTAACCCTATAATAGAAGCAGAAGAGGAACCAACCTCAGCCACCGCACTTGACACCCCGTCACTATACCCGAGGGTAATCGCCTAGGGACAGGCTAATAACAAACGTTGGGGGAGTGACATATCCATAATTCCCTACATCCCATACACATTATGTTTATGTACAATTCATCCACCCCATCCACACAAGTAACAGGACCCCACTCAAGAATCAATAACTGTTTCTTCCCATACTCCAAGCTAGGGCCCCCATAATATAAACAATGGACCACATTGTTTCATCAACATTAGAATCACGCCACTCTCGAGAAATCGATTCTTTAGAATCACGCCACTCATGAGGACCAATCAAAGCTAGACATAAAACCAAGGAGTATCACATTCCTAGCTCCGTCATGTAATGCAACACCGATCGCCAGCAGTGGATGCCTTTCATCAAAGCCGACGCATCCCCAAATATCGATCCAGGCACGTACGCCACCGACACGAAGATGCAGCCGAGGAAAGCAACGCCCGAAGCCAGAGTCGGGAGTTCCAAGAGAAGGGCTCATGGAAACTAGCCAGCAGCAGAGATCAGTTCCGTTTGAGACAAGCAGACGTAAAGTTAAGTCGGGGAATTCAACCAATCTTGTGACATAAAGAAATTAAGTACTAAAAATAAAATCTTTTTTAAAAACTAAATTTCAAGTTGCGGATATTTAACTATATATATAAAAAAAAAATTATATTGATGAAATTTTAAAGAGTAAGATATGCAAGAACCAACCACAATGGCAGACGAAACAATTGCCCAACGGGCATATATCAAAGATATTTCGCACGCCATTCCGGAATTTAATGGACAAAAACTCCATTTACAAAGATTCATTACGGCAGTCAAATTGGTCAATCTAACGAAAGGACCATACGAAAATTTAGCTACAGAAGTAATTAAATCAAAAGTAATAGGAACTACATTGTATAAAATACAAGATGAAACCACCATTAACGCAATAATAAAGAAATTGCAAGTCACTATTGTCAGTGAGTCATCAGATGTTATAAAGGCTAAAATGGCAAAAAGTATGCCAAAAAGGCAAAACAGCCGCCCAATTCACAACAGAGATTGATGATATGAGAAAACTTCTAGAAGCATCATACATTGATGAGGGTCTGCCAGCGGAACACGCTGATAAGTTCAGCTGCAAAGAGGCCATTAGTACAATGGTTAAAAATTGCGAGCACGGCAGACTAAAAACAATACTAGAAGCAGGCACATTCCCAACAATGAATGATGCCGTAACAAAATATATACAGTGTAGTACAGAGATGACTGGTAGTGCAAGTTCAACACCAGACAAGGACAAGTCTACCGCGGTAGTAACTTTCGAGGTAACTATCGTGGTAGAGGAAATGGTCGTGGTTACAACCACAACCATATTTACAACAACAATAATTATAATAACAATAGAGGTCGTGTTGGCTATAGGGGAAATAACCGTAATAACGGTGGAACCTATAACAACCAAAGATACAATAGCAATGGAAACACACGACAGAACAATGTTCGTGTTACCCAGACAGCTTCGGGAAACTCCCAAGATCCTTTAGATACACTAAATTAAAAAATGCAGCGGTTCACACAATCAACCTCAATCTCAATATATTCGTGGCATTCCTCAATTCTAAAACAGGAAAACAACTTACATTCCTTATAGATACAGGTGCCAATATATCACTATTAAAAGAAAATTCAGATGTCTTTAACGACATTCAAACAAAAAATAAAATAGATATTCAAGGAATAGGGGAAGGTATAATAACATCCCAAGGCCTTGCCCTAATAGAGCTACAGAGAGATAAGTACATAATTCCACACAATTTCCATTTAGTTAATCAGCATTTTGCAATTCCGTGTGATGGAATAATAGGCATTGATTTCATAAAACAATTAAACTGCCTAATAGACTTAAAACCTTCAGAGGATTGGTTAATAATACGACCAAATAATATAAAAATTAAAATTTATGTTCCAATAACATACAGTTCTGGTAACAATACAATTCTTCTACCAGCAAGATCACAAGTTGTCAGAAAAATAGAATTAACTTCCGATATAGAAACCATATTAATCCCAAACCAGGAAATTCAACCTGGTATTTATGTAGCAAATACAATAACTTCAAAAAATAATACATTTGTCCGATTGCTGAATACAACCAGTACCAACCAATTAGTACATATAAATAACATACAATATGAATCACTTTCGAATTACAAGGTAATTCAAACAACTCAAAAAATCCGAGAAAAAACTGTCATAGCTGAATTAAGCAAACATTTCCCAGTACAATTCAAGAAGCAATTAACTAAACTATGCACCAATTTTAGTGACGTATTCGGGCTTGAAACCGAATCAATCACAACAAATAATTTTTATAAACAGAAATTGAGATTGAGGGATGACGAACCTATATATATAAAGAACTATCGAAGCCCGCATAGCCAAGTTGAGGAAATTAAAAAACAAGTAGGAAAATTAATAAACGACAATATTGTCGAACCATCCGTATCAGAATACAACAGCCCACTTCTACTTGTCCCAAAGAAAGCCCTTCCGGGTTCAGAACAAAACAAATGGCGATTAGTAGTTGACTATCGTCAAATAAACAAAAAACTCCTGGCCGACAAATTTCCACTACCTAGAATTGATGACATTTTGGATCAACTAGGTAGAGCAAAGTATTTCGCATGCCTTGACTTAATGTCAGGTTTCCATCAAATCGAACTAGAAGAAAGTTCGCGAAATATAACGTCTTGTTCAACGAGCAATGGCTCATATCGCTTCACGCGATTACCATTTGGTTTAAAAATAGCGCCGAATTAATTTCAAAGAATGATGACTATAGCATTCTCTGGACTTGAAGCTTCGCAAGCCTTCCTGTATATGGACGATCTAATAGTCATGGGTTGTTCCGAAAAACATATGCTTAAAAACTTAACAGATATTTTTGAGATATGTAGGAAACACAACCTAAAATTACATCCACAAAAATGTTCATTTTTTATGCATGAAGTGACCTTTCTTGGTCATAAATGCACAGATAAAGGAATCTTGCCAGATGACAAGAAATATGACGTCATCAAAAACTATCCAGTCCCACATGATGCGGACAGCGCTAGACGATTTATTGCATTTTGCAATTATTATAGACGTTTTATTAAAAACTTCGCCGACTATTGCCGGCACATAACTAGATTATGTAAAAAGAATGTCCCCTTTGAGTGGTCAACTGAATGTCAAAATGCATTCCAACCCACTCTGTTACAGTACCCAGATTTTCAGAAAGAATTTTGCATAATCACCGATGCTAGTAAACAAGCATGTGGAGCGGTTTTAACTCAAAACCATAACGGACTTCAACTCCCATTAGCATATGCATCACGATCATTCACAAAAGGTGAAAGTAACAAAAGTACTACAGAACAGGAATTAGCAGCAATTCATTGGGCAATTACCCATTTTCGACCATATATCTATGGTAAACACTTTACAGTAAAAACGGATCACAGACCACTAACATACCTATTTTCAATGGTCAATCCCAGCTCAAAACTCACACGCATGCGGCTCGAATTAGAAGAATACGACTTTACAGTCGAGTATCTAAAGGGTAAAGATAATCATGTAGCAGATGCGTTATCAAGAATAACCATCACAGACCTGAAAAACATACAAACAACGAAAAAAGTCCTGAAAGTCACTACCAGGCAACAGAGTAGACAGAAATCCTGCGCAGGAAAAGAACAAATAGAATTGCCTAGGCAATCTCTAACAAAAGCTTCAAAGCCCAACGTATATGAAGTCATCAACAATGACGAAGTACGTAAAGTAGTGACCTTGCATGTAAATAATAATTTATGTTTTTTCAAACATGGAAACAAAATTACTGCAAGATATGATGTTAGCGATTTGTATACTAATGGAACCCTTGACTTAGGTCAGTTTTTCCAAAGGCTTGAAACGCAAGCCGGTAAACAAAAAATCAGCCAACTCAAAGTGGCACCGTGGGAAAATATCTTTGAATACATTTCAATAGATAATTTTAAAAATATGGGCAATAAAATATTACGAACAATAAGAGTAGCGCTATTCAACCCGGTGACCCTAATTAAAAATGAAAAAGAAAAAGACGCAATACACTCTACATTACATGATGATCCCATACAAGGAGGACATACAGGCATAACAAAAACCTTGGCCAAGGTCAAAAGACATTATTTTTGGAAAGGTATGACTAAAGAAATAACCAATTACAAACGAAAATGTCCAAAATGCCAAAAAGCTAAAGTAACCAAGCACACAATAACTGCATTGACTATTACAGAAACACCATACATGGCTTTTGATAGGGTAATAGTGGATACGATCGGTCCACTTCCTAAATCAGAACAAGGAAATGAATATGCAGTCACCTTAATATGTGACCTGACAAAATACCTTGTTGCCATACCTATTAGAAACAATAGTGCAAATACAGTAGCTAAAGCTATTTTTGAAAATTTTATTCTAAAGTACGGTCCAATGAAGACGTTCATTACGGACATGGGAACAGAATATACAAATTCAATAATTGAAGACTTATGTAAAAATCTAAATATGAAAAACACAACTTCTACTGCACATCATCACCAGACTGTAGGAACCGTGGAGCGAAGCCACAGAACATTTAACGAGTTCATAGGCTCATACATCTCAGCTGACAAATCAGATTGGGATGTATGGCTGCAATACTTCGTATATTGTTTTAATACAACCCCCTCTATGGCACATGATTATTGTCCATATGAGCTAATTAATAATTGACTAAAAAAAAAAAAAAAAAAAAAATCTATATATAAATTTCCTTTTTAAGAATACATAACTCGTATATATAGTACAAGCTAAAAATAAAATACCTTCATTAGATTACGTTATTTTTTAAAAGGAGGGAGATGTAGTATGCTCATATTAAAGTAAAGTAAAGTATTCATTATTTCGAATACCCACTGTACCGACGGTTTATGTATGTTTATGTACAATTCATCCACCCCATCCACACAAGTAACAGGACCCCACTCAAGAATCAATAACTGTTTCTTCCCATACTCCAAGCTAGGGCCCCCCATAATATAAACAATGGACCACATTGTTTCATCAACATTAGAATCACGCCACTCTCGAGAAATCGATTCTTTAGAATCACGCCACTCATGAGGACCAATCAAAGCTAGACATAAAACCACCGATCGCCAGCAGTGGATGCCTTTCATCAAAGCCGACGCATCCCCAAATATCGATCCAGGCACGTACGCCACCGACACGAAGATGCAGCCGAGGAAAGCAACGCCCGAAGCCAGAGTCGGGAGTTCCAAGAGAAGGGCTCATGGAAACTAGCCAGCAGCAGAGATCAGTTCCGTTTGAGACAAGCAGACGTAAAGTTAAGTCGGGGAATTCAACCAATCTTGTGACATAAAGAAATTAAGTACTAAAAATAAAATCTTTTTTAAAAACTAAATTTCAAGTTGCGGATATTTAACTATATATATAAAAAAAAAATTATATTGATGAAATTTTAAAGAGTAAGATATGCAAGAACCAACCCCAATGGCAGACGAAACAATTGCCCAACGGGCATATATCAAAGATATTTCGCACGCCATTCCTGAATTTAATGGACAAAAACTCCATTTACAAAGATTCATTACGGCAGTCAAATTGGTCAATCTAACGAAAGGACCATACGAAAATTTAGCTACAGAAGTAATTAAATCAAAAGTAATAGGAACTACATTGTATAAAATACAAGATGAAACCACCATTAACGCAATAATAAAGAAATTGCAAGTCACTATTGTCAGTGAGTCATCAGATGTTATAAAGGCTAAAATGGCAAAAAGTATGCCAAAAAGGCAAAACAGCCGCCCAATTCAAAACAGAGATTGATGATATGAGAAAACTTCTAGAAGCATCATACATTGATGAGGGTCTGCCAGCGGAACACGCTGATAAGTTCAGCTGCAAAGAGGCCATTAGTACAATGGTTAAAAATTGCGAGCACGGCAGACTAAAAACAATACTAGAAGCAGGCACATTCCCAACAATGAATGATGCCGTAACAAAATATATACAGTGTAGTACAGAGATGACTGGTAGTGCAAGTTCAACACCAGACAAGGACAAGTCTACCGCGGTAGTAACTTTCGAGGTAACTATCGTGGTAGAGGAAATGGTCGTGGTTACAACCACAACCATATTTACAACAACAATAATTATAATAACAATAGAGGTCGTGTTGGCTATAGGGGAAATAACCGTAATAACGGTGGAACCTATAACAACCAAAGATACAATAGCAATGGAAACACACGACAGAACAATGTTCGTGTTACCCAGACAGCTTCGGGAAACTCCCAAGATCCTTTAGATACACTAAATTAAAAAATGCAGCGGTTCACACAATCAACCTCAATCTCAATATATTCGTGGCATTCCTCAATTCTAAAACAGGAAAACAACTTACATTCCTTATAGATACAGGTGCCAATATATCACTATTAAAAGAAAATTCAGATGTCTTTAACGACATTCAAACAAAAAATAAAATAGATATTCAAGGAATGGGGGAAGGTATAATAACATCCCAAGGCCTTGCCCTAATAGAGCTACAGAGAGATAAGTACATAATTCCACACAATTTCCATTTAGTTAATCAGCATTTTGCAATTCCGTGTGATGGAATAATAGGCATTGATTTCATAAAACAATTAAACTGCCTAATAGACTTAAAACCTTCAGAGGATTGGTTAATAATACGACCAAATAATATAAAAATTAAAATTTATGTTCCAATAACATACAGTTCTGGTAACAATACAATTCTTCTACCAGCAAGATCACAAGTTGTCAGAAAAATAGAATTAACTTCCGATATAGAAACCATATTAATCCCAAACCAGGAAATTCAACCTGGTATTTATGTAGCAAATACAATAACTTCAAAAAATAATACATTTGTCCGATTGCTGAATACAACCAGTACCAACCAATTAGTACATATAAATAACATACAATATGAATCACTTTCGAATTACAAGGTAATTCAAACAACTCAAAAAATCCGAGAAAAAACTGTCATAGCTGAATTAAGCAAACATTTCCCAGTACAATTCAAGAAGCAATTAACTAAACTATGCACCAATTTTAGTGACGTATTCGGGCTTGAAACCGAATCAATCACAACAAATAATTTTTATAAACAGAAATTGAGATTGAGGGATGACGAACCTATATATATAAAGAACTATCGAAGCCCGCATAGCCAAGTTGAGGAAATTAAAAAACAAGTAGGAAAATTAATAAACGACAATATTGTCGAACCATCCGTATCAGAATACAACAGCCCACTTCTACTTGTCCCAAAGAAAGCCCTTCCGGGTTCAGAACAAAACAAATGGCGATTAGTAGTTGACTATCGTCAAATAAACAAAAAACTCCTGGCCGACAAATTTCCACTACCTAGAATTGATGACATTTTGGATCAACTAGGTAGAGCAAAGTATTTCGCATGCCTTGACTTAATGTCAGGTTTCCATCAAATCGAACTAGAAGAAAGTTCGCGAAATATGACGTCTTGTTCAACGAGCAATGGCTCATATCGCTTCACGCGATTACCATTTGGTTTAAAAATAGCGCCGAATTAATTTCAAAGAATGATGACTATAGCATTCTCTGGACTTGAAGCTTCGCAAGCCTTCCTGTATATGGACGATCTAATAGTCATGGGTTGTTCCGAAAAACATATTCTTAAAAACTTAACAGATATTTTTGAGATATGTAGGAAACACAACCTAAAATTACATCCACAAAAATGTTCATTTTTTATGCATGAAGTGACCTTTCTTGGTCATAAATGCACAGATAAAGGAATCTTGCCAGATGACAAGAAATATGACGTCATCAAAAACTATCCAGTCCCACATGATGCGGACAGCGCTAGACGATTTATTGCATTTTGCAATTATTATAGACGTTTTATTAAAAACTTCGCCGACTATTGCCGGCACATAACTAGATTATGTAAAAAGAATGTCCCCTTTGAGTGGTCAACTGAATGTCAAAATGCATTCCATTAGCATATGCATCACGATCATTCACAAAAGGTGAAAGTAACAAAAGTACTACAGAACAGGAATTAGCAGCAATTCATTGGGCAATTACCCATTTTCGACCATATATCTATGGTAAACACTTTACAGTAAAAACGGATCCCAGACCACTAACATACCTATTTTCAATGGTCAATCCCAGCTCAAAACTCACACGCATGCGGCTCGAATTAGAAGAATACGACTTTACAGTCGAGTATCTAAAGGGTAAAGATAATCATGTAGCAGATGCGTTATCAAGAATAACCATCACAGACCTGAAAAACATACAAACAACGAAAAAAGTCCTGAAAGTCACTACCAGGCAACAGAGTAGACAGAAATCCTGCGCAGGAAAAGAACAAATAGAATTGCCTAGGCAATCTCTAACAAAAGCTTCAAAGCCCAACGTATATGAAGTCATCAACAATGACGAAGTACGTAAAGTAGTGACCTTGCATGTAAATAATAATTTATGTTTTTTCAAACATGGAAACAAAATTACTGCAAGATATGATGTTAGCGATTTGTATACTAATGGAACCCTTGACTTAGGTCAGTTTTTCCAAAGGCTTGAAACGCAAGCCGGTAAACAAAAAATCAGCCAACTCAAAGTGGCACCGTGGGGAGATTTCTTTGAATACATTTCAATAGATAATTTTAAAAATATGGGCAATAAAATATTACGAACAATAAGAGTAGCGCTATTCAACCCGGTGACCCTAATTAAAAATGAAAAAGAAAAAGACGCAATACACTCTACATTACATGATGATCCCATACAAGGAGGACATACAGGCATAACAAAAACCTTGGCCAAGGTCAAAAGACATTATTTTTGGAAAGGTATGACTAAAGAAATAACCAATTACAAACGAAAATGTCCAAAATGCCAAAAAGCTAAAGTAACCAAGCACACAATAACTGCATTGACTATTACAGAAACACCATACATGGCTTTTGATAGGGTAATAGTGGATACGATCGGTCCACTTCCTAAATCAGAACAAGGAAATGAATATGCAGTCACCTTAATATGTGACCTGACAAAATACCTTGTTGCCATACCTATTAGAAACAAAAGTGCAAATACAGTAGCTAAAGCTATTTTTGAAAATTTTATTCTAAAGTACGGTCCAATGAAGACGTTCATTACGGACATGGGAACAGAATATACAAATTCAATAATTGAAGACTTATGTAAAAATCTAAATATGAAAAACACAACTTCTACTGCACATCATCACCAGACTGTAGGAACCGTGGAGCGAAGCCACAGAACATTTAACGAGTTCATAGGCTCATACATCTCAGCTGACAAATCAGATTGGGATGTATGGCTGCAATACTTCGTATATTGTTTTAATACAACCCCCTCTATGGCACATGATTATTGTCCATATGAGCTAATTAATAATTGACTAAAAAAAAAAAAAAAAAAAAAAAATCTATATATAAATTTCCTTTTTAAGAATACATAACTCGTAAATATAGTACAAGCTAAAAATAAAATACCTTCATTAGATTACGTTATTTTTTAAAAGGAGGGAGATGTAGTATGCTCATATTAAAGTAAAGTAAAGTATTCATTATTTCGAATACCCACTGTACCGTCTGTACTTAAAGAATACACACTGTAACACTTTGTTTCAGTGTTTACGTAACAATAAAGTCCCAGACATTCTGGGTGATCGTATTACGATTCACTCAAGAATGCCTCGAGCGACCCAAGTGCAGCGTCAGCATGTTACCATGACTTGACGGCACTAATATACATGCATACACACATATATCTTCCCTCGCGCTCTCGCTGCCAACGGCGCTGAGCATATTCACACATATACATACTAACATATAAGAGATAAGAACACATAGTTCTGCCGCTCCGCTGCCGGCGTCACTGGCAGCGCAACTCCGCGGCTTTTGGCTTACAAAAGCCCAAAACACAATTGTAAAATTCAGAATATAAAACCCAATAAAACAGATCGGAGGATTGACCCCCAAAGATCCAACAAAAGGATTGTACGTCGTTTACAATATCTCTGCTATACGGCAGCCGATCCGGGCGTGGCATGCCTCTCCGTGATTGGGAGAGTCCTGCCTATCGATTGCCATCAGAAAAAAGGACATCAATTTTTTCACGATTTTCGCAAAAAATCATGTTACATCATTAAATTTTAAAAAATCGTCCTGATTTTCGAAGTCGAGACTTTGATGCCGTTCGACATTCTGGATCCTCGCGATCCTGGGACAGTTGGTCCTGCACCGATCTGGCCATATTTGTCTGAGATATAGCTTTCCGAAGATTTGGATTTGCATATCTTTCAAATGCTGGTTTTTTCTGTAAGCTATATCTCTGCTATACAGCAGCCGATCCGTGCGTGGCATGCCTCTCCGTGATCGGGAGAGTCCTGCCAATCGATTTCCATCAGAAAAAAGGACATCAATTTTTTCACGATTTTCGCAAAAAATCATTATGGTTACATCATTAAATTTTCAAAAAATCGCCCTGATTTTCGAAGTCGACATTTTGATGCCGTTCGACAGTCTGGATCCTCGCGATCCTGGGACAGTTGGTCCTGCACCGATCTGGCCATATTTGTCTGAGATATAGCTTTCCGAAGATTTGGATTTGCATATCTTTGAAATACTGGTTTTTTCTGTAAGCTATATCTCTGCTATACGGCAGCCGATCCGTGCGTGGCATGCCTCTCCGTGATCGGGAGAGTCCTGCCAATCGATTGCCATCGGAAAAAAGAACATCAATTTTTTCACGATTTTCGCAAAAAATCATGATGGTTACAACATTAAATTTTCAAAAAATCGGCCTGATTTTCGAAGTCGACATTTTGATGCAGTTCCTTGCGATCCTGGGACAGTTGGTCCTGCACCGATCTGGCCCTATTTGTCTGAGATATAGCCTTCCGAAGATTTGGATTTGCATATCTTTGAAATACTGGTTTTTTCTGTAAGCTATATATATCTCTGCTATACAGCAGCCGATCCGTGCGTGGCATGCCTCTCCGTGATCGGGAGAGTCCTGCCAATCGATTGCCATCAGAAAAAAGGACATCAATTTTTTCACGAATTTCGCAAAAAATCATATGATGTAACCATCATTAAATTTTCAAAAAATCGCCCTGATTTTCGAAGTCGACATTTTCATGCAGTTCGACAGTCTGGATCCTCGCAATCCTGGGACAGTTGGTCCTGCACCGATCTGGCCATATTTGTCTGAGATATAGCTTTCCGAAGATTTGGACTTGCATATCTTTGAAATACTGGTTTTTTCTGTAAGCTATATCTCTGCTATACGGCAGCCGATCCGTGCGTGGCATGCCTCTCCGTGATTGGGAGAGTCCTGCCAATCGATTGCCATCAGAAAAAAGGACATCAATTTTTTCACGATTTTCGCAAAAAATCATTATGGTTATGATCGGGAGAGTCCTGCCAATCGATTGCCATCAGAAAAAAGGACATCAATTTTTTCACGATTTTCGCAAAAAATCATTATGGTTACATCATTAAATTTTCAAAAAATCGCCCTGATTTTCGAAGTCGACATTTTGATGCCTTTCGACAGTCTGGATCCTCGCGATCCTGGGACAGTTGGTCCTGCACCGATCTGGCCATATTTGTCTGAGATATAGCTTTCCGAAGATTTGGATTTACATATCTTTGAAATACTGGTTTTTTCTGTAAGCTATATCTCTGCTATACAGCAGCCGATCCGTGCGTGGCATGCCTCTCCGTGATCGGGAGAGTCCTGCCAATCGACTGCCATCGAAAAAAAGGACATCAATTTTTTCACGATTTTCGCAAAAAATCATGATGTTTCATCATTAAATTTTAAAAAAATCGTCCTGATTTTCGAAGTCGACATTTTGATGCAGTTCCTTGCGATCCTGGGACAGTTGGTCCTGCACCGAACTGGCCCTATTTGTCTGAGATATAGCCTTCCGAAGATTTGGATTTGCATATCTTTCAAATGCTGGTTTTTTCTGTAAGCTATATCTCTGCTATACAGCAGCCGATCCGTGCGTGGCATGCCTGTCCGTGATCGGGAGAGTCCTGCCAATCGATTGCCATCAGAAAAAAGGACATCAATTTTTTCACGATTTTCGCAAAAAATCATTATGGTTACATCATTAAATTTTCAAAAAATCGCCCTGATTTTCGAAGTCGACATTTTGATGCCGTTCGACAGTCTGGATCCTCGCGATCCTGGGACAGTTGGTCCTGCACCGATCTGGCCATATTTGTCTGAGATATAGCTTTCCGAAGATTTGGATTTGCATATCTTTGAAATACTGGTTTTTTCTGTAAGCTATATCTCTGCTATACGGCAGCCGATCCGTGCGTGGCATGCCTCTCCGTGATCGGGAGAGTCCTGCCAATCGATTGCCATCGGAAAAAAGAACATCAATTTTTTCACGATTTTCGCAAAAAATCATGATGGTTACAACATTAAATTTTCAAAAAATCGGCCTGATTTTCGAAGTCGACATTTTGATGCAGTTACTAGCGATCCTGGGACAGTTGGTTCTGCACCGATCTGGCCCCATTTGTCTGAGATATAGCCTTCCGAAGATTTGGATTTGCATATCTTTGAAATACTGGTTTTTTCTGTAAGCTATATCTCTGCTATACAGCAGCCGATCCGTGCGTGGCATGCCTCTCCGTGATCGGGAGAGTCCTGCCAATCGATTGCCATCAGAAAAAAGGACATCAATTTTTTCACGAATTTCGCAAAAAATCATATGATGTAACCAACATTAAATTTTCAAAAAATCGCCCTGATTTTCGAAGTCGACATTTTCATGCAGTTCGACAGTCTGGATCCTCGCAATCCTGGGACAGTTGGTCCTGCACCGATCTGGCCCTATTAGTCTGAGATATAGCCTTCCGAAGATTTGGATTTGGATATCTTTGAAATACTGGTTTTTTCTGTAAGCTATATCTCTGCTATACAGCAGCCGATCCGTGCGTGGCATGCCTCTCCGTGATCGGGAGAGTACTGCCAATCGATTGCCATCGGAAAAAAGAACATCAATTTTTTCACGATTTTCGCAAAAAATCATTATGGTTATGATCGGGAGAGTCCTGCCAATCGATTGCCATCAGAAAAAAGGACATCAATTTTTTCACGATTTTCGCAAAAAATCATTATGGTTACATCATTAAATTTTCAAAAAATCGCCCTGATTTTCGAAGTCGACATTTCGATGCCGTTCGACAGTCTGGATCCTCGCGATCCTGGGACAGTTGGTCCTGCACCGATCTGGCCATATTTGTCTGAGATATAGCTTTCCGAAGATTTGGATTTGCATATCTTTGAAATACTGGTTTTTTCTGTAAGCTATATCTCTGCTATACAGCAGCCGATCCGTGGGTGGCATGCCTCTCCGTGATCGGGAGAGTCCTGCCAATCGACTGCCATCGAAAAAAAGGACATCAATTTTTTCACGATTTTCGCAAAAAATCATGATGTTACATCATTAAATTTTAAAAAAATCGTCCTGATTTTCGAAGTCGACATTTTGATGCAGTTCCTTGCGATCCTGGGACAGTTGGTCCTGCACCGAACTGGCCCTATTTGTCTGAGATATAGCCTTCCGAAGATTTGGATTTGCATATCTTTCAAATGCTGGTTTTTTCTGTAAGCTATATCTCTGCTATACAGCAGCCGATCCGTGCGTGGCATGCCTCTCCGTGATCGGGAGAGTCCTGCCAATCGATTGCCATCAGAAAAAAGGACATCAATTTTTTCACGATTTTCGCAAAAAATCATTATGGTTACATCATTAAATTTTCAAAAAATCGCCCTGATTTTCGAAGTCGACATTTTGATGCCGTTCGACAGTCTGGATCCTCGCGATCCTGGGACAGTTGGTCCTGCACCGATCTGGCCATATTTGTCTGAGATATAGCTTTCCGAAGATTTGGATTTGCATATCTTTGAAATACTGGTTTTTTCTGTAAGCTATATCTCTGCTATACGGCAGCCGATCCGTGCGTGGCATGCCTCTCCGTGATCGGGAGAGTCCTGCCAATCGATTGCCATCGAAAAAAGAACATCAATTTTTTCACGATTTTCGCAAAAAATCATGATGGTTACAACATTAAATTTTCAAAAAATCGGCCTGATTTTCGAAGTCGACATTTTGATGCAGTTCCTAGCGATCCTGGGACAGTTGGTCCTGCACCGATCTGGCCCCATTTGTCTGAGATATAGCCTTCCGAAGATTTGGATTTGCATATCTTTGAAATACTGGTTTTTTCTGTAAGCTATATCTCTGCTTTACAGCAGCCGATCCGTGCGTGGCATGCCTCTCCGTGAATGGGAGAGGCCTGCCAATCGATTGCCATCAGAAAAAAGGACATCAATTTTTTCACGATTTTCGCAAAAAATCATTATGTAACCATAATGTAACCGACCCGACATTAAATTTTCAAAAAATCGGCCTGATTTTCGAAGTCGAGACTTTAATGCCGTTCGACAGTCTGGATCCTCGCGATCCTGGGACAGTTGGTCCTGCACCGATCTGGCCCTATTAGTCTGAGATATAGCCTTCCGAAGATTTGGATTTGGATATCTTTGAAATACTGGTTTTTTCTGTAAGCTATATCTCTGCTATACAGCAGCCGATCCGTGCGTGGCATGCCTCTCCGTGATCGGGAGAGTCCTGCCAATCGATTGCCATCAGAAAAAAGACATCAATTTTTTCACGATTTTCGCAAAAAATCATTATGGTTACATCATTAAATTTTCAAAAAATCGGCCTGATTTTCGAAGTCGACATTTTGATGCAGTTCCTTGCGATCCTGGGACAGTTGGTCCTGCACCGATCTGGCCCTATTTGTCTGAGATAAAGCCTTCCGAAGATTTGAATTTGCATATCTTTGAAATACTGGTTTTTTCTGTAAGCTATATCTCTGCTATACAGCAGCCGATCCGTGCGTGGCATGCCTCTCCGTGATCGGGAGAGTCCTGCCAATCGATTGCCATCGGAAAAAAGAACATCAATTTTTTCACGACTTTCGCAAAAAATCATTATGGTTATGATCGGGAGAGTCCTGCCAATCGATTGCCATCAGAAAAAAGGACATCAATTTTTTCACGATTTTCGCAAAAAATCATTATGGTTACATCATTAAATTTTCAAAAAATCGCCCTGATTTTCGAAGTCGACATTTCGATGCCGTTCGACAGTCTGGATCCTCGCGATCCTGGGACAGTTGGTCCTGCACCGATCTGGCCATATTTGTCCGAGATATAGCTTTCCGAAGATTTGGATTTGCATATCTTTGAAATACTGGTTTTTTCTGTAAGCTATATCTCTGCTATACAGCAGCCGATCCGTGCGTGGCATGCCTCTCCGTGATCGGGAGAGTCCTGCCAATCGACTGCCATCGAAAAAAAGGACATCAATTTTTTCACGATTTTCGCAAAAAATCATGATGTTACATCATTAAATTTTAAAAAAATCGTCCTGATTTTCGAAGTCGACATTTTGATGCAGTTCCTTGCGATCCTGGGACAGTTGGTCCTGCACCGAACTGGCCCTATTTGTCTGAGATATAGCCTTCCGAAGATTTGGATTTGCATATCTTTCAAATGCTGGTTTTTTCTGTAAGCTATATCTCTGCTATACAGCAGCCGATCCGTGCGTGGCATGCCTCTCCGTGATCGGGAGAGTCCTGCCAATCGATTGCCATCAGAAAAAAGGACATCAATTTTTTCACGAATTTCGCAAAAAATCATATGATGTAACCATCATTAAATTTTCAAAAAATCGCCCTGATTTTCGAAGTCGACATTTTCATGCAGTTCGACAGTCTGGATCCTCGCAATCCTGGGACAGTTGGTCCTGCACCGATCTGGCCCTATTAGTCTGAGATATAGCCTTCCGAAGATTTGGATTTGCATATCTTTGAAATACTGGTTTTTTCTGTAAGCTATATCTCTGCTATACAGCAGCCGATCCGTGCGTGGCATGCCTCTCCGTGATCGGGAGAGTCCTGCCAATCGATTGCCATCGGAAAAAAGAACATCAATTTTTTCACGATTTTCGCAAAAAATCATTATGGTTATGATCGGGAGAGTCCTGCCAATCGATTGCCATCAGAAAAAAGGACATCAATTTTTTCACGATTTTCGCAAAAAATCATTATGGTTACATCATTAAATTTTCAAAAAATCGCCCTGATTTTCGAAGTCGACATTTCGATGCCGTTCGACAGTCTGGATCCTCGCGATCCTGGGACAGTTGGTCCTGTACCGATCTGGCCATATTTGTCTGAGATATAGCTTTCCGAAGACTTGGATTTGCATATCTTTGAAATACTGGTTTTTTCTGTAAGCTATATCTCTGCTATACAGCAGCCGATCCGTGCGTGGCATGCCTCTCCGTGATCGGGAGAGGCCTGCCAATCGACTGCCATAGAAAAAAAGGAAATCAATTTTTTCACGATTTTCGCAAAAAATCATGATGTTACATCATTAAATTTTAAAAAAATCGTCCTGATTTTCGAAGTCGACATTTTGATGCAGTTCCTTGCGATCCTGGGACAGTTGGTCCTGCACCGAACTGGCCCTATTTGTCTGAGATATAGCCTTTCAGAAAAAATGACATCAATTTTTTCACGATTTTCGCAAAAAATCATTATGTAACCATAATGTAACCGACACGACATTAAATTTTCAAAAAATCGGCCTGATTTTCGAAGTCGATATTTTGATGCAGTTCCTTGCATCCTGGGACAGTTGGTCCTGCACCGATCTGGACCTATTTGTCTGAGATATAGCTTTCCGAAGATTTGGACTTGCATATCTTTGAAATACTGGTTTTTTCTGTAAGCTATATCTCTGCTATACGGCAGCCGATCCGTGCGTGGCATGCCTCTCCGTGATTGGGAGAGTCCTGCCAATCGATTGCCATCAGAAAAAAGGACATCAATTTTTTCACGATTTTCGCAAAAAATCATTATGTAACCATAATGTAACCGACCCGACATTAAATTTTCAAAAAATCGGCCTGATTTTCGAAGTCGACATTTTGATGCAGTTCCTCGCAATCCTGGGACAGTTGGTCCTGCACCGATCTGGCCATATTTGTCTGAGATATAGCTTTCCGAAGATTTGGACTTGCATATCTTTGAAATACTGGTTTTTTCTGTAAGCTATATCTCTGCTATACGGCAGCCGATCCGTGCGTGGCATGCCTCTCCGTGATTGGAGAGTCCTGCCAATCGATTGCCATCAGAAAAAAGGACATCAATTTTTTCACGATTTTCGCAAAAAATCATTATGTAACCATAATGTAACCGACCCGACATTAAATTTTCAAAAAATCGGCCTGATTTTCGAAGTCGACATTTTCATGCAGTTCGACGGTCTGGATCCTTGCGATCCTGGGACAGTTGGTCCTGCACCGAACTGGCCCTATTTGTCTGAGATATAGCCTTCCGAAGATTTGGATTTGCATATCTTTCAAATGCTGGTTTTTTCTGTAAGCTATATCTCTGCTATACAGCAGCCGATCCGTGCGTGGCATGCCTCTCCGTGATCGGGAGAGTCCTGCCAATCGATTGCCATCAGAAAAAAGACATCAATTTTTTCACGATTTTCGCAAAAAATCATTATGGTTACATCATTAAATTTTCAAAAAATCGGCCTGATTTTCGAAGTCGACATTTTGATGCAGTTCCTTGCGATCCTGGGACAGTTGGTCCTGCACCGAACTGGCCCTATTTGTCTGAGATATAGCCTTCCGAAGATTTGGATTTGCATATCTTTCAAATACTGGTTTTTTCTGTAAGCTATATCTCTGCTATACAGCAGCCGATCCGTGCGTGGCATGCCTCTCCGTGATCGGGAGAGTCCTGCCAATCGATTGCCATCAGAAAAAAGGACATCAATTTTTTCACGATTTTCGCAAAAAATCATTATGGTTACATCATTAAATTTTCAAAAAATCGCCCTGATTTTCGAAGTCGACATTTTGATGCCGTTCGATAGTCTGGATCCTCGCGATCCTGGGACAGTTGGTCCTGCACCGATCTGGCCATATTTGTCTGAGATATAGCTTTCCGAAGATTTGGATTTGCATATCTTTGAAATACTGGTTTTTTCTGTAAGCTATATCTCTGCTATACGGCAGCCGATCCGTGCGTGGCATGCCTCTCCGTGATCGGGAGAGTCCTGCCAATCGATTGCCATCGAAAAAAGAACATCAATTTTTTCACGATTTTCGCAAAAAATCATGATGGTTACAACATTAAATTTTCAAAAAATCGGCCTGATTTTCGAAGTCGACATTTTGATGCAGTTCCTTGCGATCCTGCGACAGTTGGTCCTGCACCGATCTGGCCCCATTTGTCTGAGATATAGCCTTCCGAAGATTTGGATTTGCATATCTTTGAAATACTGGTTTTTTCTGTAAGCTATATCTCTGCTATACAGCAGCCGATCCGTGCGTGGCATGCCTCTCCGTGATTGGGAGAGTCCTGCCAATCGATTGCCATCAGAAAAAAGGACATCAATTTTTTCACGATTTTCGCAAAAAATCATATGATGTAACCATCATTAAATTTTCAAAAAATCGCCCTGATTTTCGAAGTCGAGACTTTAATGCCGTTCGACAGTCTGGATCCTCGCGATCCTGGGACAGTTGGTCCTGCACCGATCTGACCCTATTAGTCTGAGATATAGCCTTCCGAAGATTTGGATTTGGATATCTTTGAAATACTGGTTTTTTCTGTAAGCTATATCTCTGCTATACAGCAGCCGATCCGTGCGTGGCATGCCTCTCCGTGATCGGGAGAGTCCTGCCAATCGATTGCCATCAGAAAAAAGGACATCAATTTTTTCACGATTTTCGCAAAAAATCATTATGGTTACATCATTAAATTTTCAAAAAATCGCCCTGATTTTCGAAGTCGACATTTTGATGCCGTTCGACAGTCTGGATCCTCGCGATCCTGGGACAGTTGGTCCTGCACCGATCTGGCCATATTTGTCTGAGATATAGCTTTCCGAAGATTTGGATTTGCATATCTTTGAAATACTGGTTTTTTCTGTAAGCTATATCTCTGCTATACAGCAGCCGATCCGTGCGTGGCATGCCTCTCCGTGATCGGGAGAGTCCTGCCAATCGATTGCCATCGAAAAAAAGGACATCAATTTTTTCACGATTTTCGCAAAAAATCATGATGTTACATCATTAAATTTTAAAAAAATCGTCCTGATTTTCGAAGTCGACATTTTGATGCAGTTCCTTGCGATCCTGGGACAGTTGGTCCTGCACCGAACTGGCCCTATTTGTCTGAGATATAGCCTTCCGAAGATTTGGATTTGCATATCTTTCAAATGCTGGTTTTTTCTGTAAGCTATATCTCTGCTATACAGCAGCCGATCCGTGCGTGGCATGCCTCTCCGTGATCGGGAGAGTCCTGCCAATCGATTGCCATCAGAAAAAAGGACATCAATTTTTTCACGATTTTCGCAAAAAATCATTATGGTTACATCATTAAATTTTCAAAAAATCGCCCCGATTTTCGAAGTCGACATTTTGATGCCGTTCGACAGTCTGGATCCTCGCGATCCTGGGACAGTTGGTCCTGCACCGATCTGGCCATATTTGTCTGAGATATAGCTTTCCGAAGATTTGGATTTGCATATCTTTGAAATACTGGTTTTTTCTGTAAGCTATATCTCTGCTATACGGCAGCCGATCCGTGCGTGGCATGCCTCTCCGTGATCGGGAGAGTCCTGCCAATCGATTGCCATCGGAAAAAAGAACATCAATTTTTTCACGATTTTCGCAAAAAATCATGATGGTTACAACATTAAATTTTCAAAAAATCGGCCTGATTTTCGAAGTCGACATTTTGATGCAGTTCCTTGCGATCCTGGGACAGTTGGTCCTGCACCGATCTGGCCCTATTTGTCTGAGATATAGCCTTCCGAAGATTTGGATTTGCATATCTTTGAAATACTGGTTTTTTCTGTAAGCTATATCTCTGCTATACAGCAGCCGATCCGTGCGTGGCATGCCTCTCCGTGATCGGGAGAGTCCTGCCAATCGATTGCCATCAGAAAAAAGGACATCAATTTTTTCACGAATTTCGCAAAAAATCATATGATGTAACCATCATTAAATTTTCAAAAAATCGCCCTGATTTTCGAAGTCGACATTTTCATGCAGTTCGACAGTCTGGATCCTCGCAATCCTGGGACAGTTGGTCCTGCACCGATCTGGCCATATTTGTCTGAGATATAGCTTTCCGAAGATTTGGACTTGCATATCTTTGAAATACTGGTTTTTTCTGTAAGCTATATCTCTGCTATACGGCAGCCGATCCGTGCGTGGCATGCCTCTCCGTGATTGGGAGAGTCCTGCCAATCGATTGCCATCAGAAAAAAGGACATCAATTTTTTCACGATTTTCGCAAAAAATCATTATGTAACCATAATGTAACCGACCCGACATTAAATTTTCAAAAAATCGGCCTGATTTTCGAAGTCGAGACTTTAATGCCGTTCGACAGTCTGGATCCTCGCGATCCTGGGACAGTTGGTCCTGCACCGATCTGGCCCTATTAGTCTGAGATATAGCCTTCCGAAGATTTGGATTTGGATATCTTTGAAATACTGGTTTTTTCTGTAAGCTATATCTCTGCTATACAGCAGCCGATCCGTGCGTGGCATGCCTCTCCGTGATCGGGAGAGTCCTGCCAATCGATTGCCATCAGAAAAAAAAGACATCAATTTTTTCACGATTTTCGCAAAAAATCATTATGGTTACATCATTAAATTTTCAAAAAATCGGCCTGATTTTCGAAGTCGACATTTTGATGCAGTTCCTTGCGATCCTGGGACAGTTGGTCCTGCACCGATCTGGCCCTATTTGTCTGAGATATAGCCTTCCGAAGATTTGGATTTGCATATCTTTGAAATACTGTTTTTTCTGTAAGCTATATCTCTGCTATACGGCAGCCGATCCGTGCGTGGCATGCCTCTCCGTGATCGGGAGTGTCCTGCCAATCGATTGCCATCAGAAAAAAGGACATCAATTTTTTTCACGATTTTCGCAAAAAATCATTATGGTTATGATCGGGAGAGTCCTGCCAATCGATTGCCATCAGAAAAAAGGACATCAATTTTTTCACGATTTTCGCAAAAAATCATTATGGTTACATCATTAAATTTTCAAAAAATCGGCCTGATTTTCGAAGTCGACATTTTGATGCAGTTCCTTGCGATCCTGGGACAGTTGGTCCTGCACCGAACTGGCCCTATTTGTCTGAGATATAGCTTTCCGAAGATTTGGACTTGCATATCTTTGAAATACTGGTTTTTTCTGTAAGCTATATCTCTGCTATACGGCAGCCGATCCGTGCGTGGCATGCCTCTCCGTGATTGGGAGAGTCCTGCCAATCGATTGCCATCAGAAAAAAGGACATCAATTTTTTCACGATTTTCGCAAAAAATCATTATGTAACCATAATGTAACCGACCCGACATTAAATTTTCAAAAAATCGGCCTGATTTTCGAAGTCGAGACTTTAATGCCGTTCGACAGTCTGGATCCTCGCGATCCTGGGACAGTTGGTCCTGCACCGAACTGGCCCTATTTGTCTGAGATATAGCCTTCCGAACATTTGGATTTGCATATCTTTCAAATACTGGTTTTTTCTGTAAGCTATATCTCTGCTATACAGCAGCCGATCCGTGCGTGGCATGCCTCTCCGTGATTGGGAGAGTCCTGCCTATCGATTGCCATCAGAAAAAAGGACATCAATTTTTTCACGATTTTCGCAAAAAATCATCCAAATCTGCCAATCGATTGCCATCGGAAAAAAGAACATCAATTTTTTCACGATTTTCGCAAAAAATCATGATGGTTACAACATTAAATTTTCAAAAAATCGGCCTGATTTTCGAAGTCGACATTTTGATGCAGTTCCTTGCGATCCTGGGACAGTTGGTCCTGCACCGATCTGGCCCCATTTGTCTGAGATATAGCCTTCCGAAGATTTGGATTTGCATATCTTTGAAATACTGGTTTTTTCTGTAAGCTATATCTCCGCTATACAGCAGCCGATCCGTGCGTGGCATGCCTCTCCGTGATTGGGAGAGTCCTGCCAATCGATTGCCATCAGAAAAAAGGACATCAATTTTTTCACGAATTTCGCAAAAAATCATATGATGTAACCATCATTAAATTTTCAAAAAATCGCCCTGATTTTCGAAGTCGACATTTTCATGCAGTTCGACAGTCTGGATCCTCGCAATCCTGGGACAGTTGGTCCTGCACCGATCTGGCCATATTTGTCTGAGATATAGCTTTCCGAAGATTTGGACTTGCATATCTTTGAAATACTGGTTTTTTCTGTAAGCTATATCTCTGCTATACGGCAGCCGATCCGTGCGTGGCATGCCTCTCCGTGATTGGGAGAGTCCTGCCAATCGATTGCCATCAGAAAAAAGGACATCAATTTTTTCACGATTTTCGCAAAAAATCATTATGTAACCATAATGTAACCGACCCGACATTAAATTTTCAAAAAATCGGCCTGATTTTCGAAGTCGAGATTTTAATGCCGTTCGACAGTCTGGATCCTCGCGATCCTGGGACAGTTGGTCCTGCACCGATCTGGCCCTATTAGTCTGAGATATAGCCTTCCGAAGATTTGGATTTGGATATCTTTGAAATACTGGTTTTTTCTGTAAGCTATATCTCTGCTATACAGCAGCCGATCCGTGCGTGGCATGACTCTCCGTGATCGGGAGAGTCCTGCCAATCGATTGCCATCAGAAAAAAGACATCAATTTTTTCACGATTTTCGCAAAAAATCATTATGGTTACATCATTAAATTTTCAAAAAATCGGCCTGATTTTCGAAGTCGACATTTTGATGCAGTTCCTTGCGATCCTGGGACAGTTGGTCCTGCACCGATCTGGCCCTATTTGTCTGAGATATAGCCTTCCGAAGATTTGGATTTGCATATCTTTGAAATACTGGTTTTTTCTGTAAGCTATATCTCTGCTATACGGCAGCCGATCCGTGCGTGGCATGCCTCTCCGTGATCGGGAGTGTCCTGCCAATCGATTGCCATCAGAAAAAAGGACATAAATTTTTTCACGATTTTCGCAAAAAATCATTATGGTTATGATCGGGAGAGTCCTGCCAATCGATTGCCATCAGAAAAAAGGACATCAATTTTTTCACGATTTTCGCAAAAAATCATTATGTAACCATAATGTAACCGACCCGACATTAAATTTTCAAAAAATCGGCCTGATTTTCGAAGTCGACATTTTGATGCAGTTCCTCGCAATCCTGGGACAGTTGGTCCTGCACCGATCTGGCCATATTTGTCTGAGATATAGCTTTCCGAAGATTTGGAATTGCATATCTTTGAAATACTGGTTTTTTCTGTAAGCTATATCTCTGCTATACGGCAGCCGATCCGTGCGTGGCATGCCTCTCCGTGATTGGGAGAGTCCTGCCAATCGATTGCCATCAGAAAAAAGGACATCAATTTTTTCACGATTTTCGCAAAAAATCATTATGTAACCATAATGTAACCGACCCGACATTAAATTTTCAAAAAATCGGCCTGATTTTCGAAGTCGACATTTTCATGCAGTTCGACGGTCTGGATCCTTGCGATCCTGGGACAGTTGGTCCTGCACCGAACTGGCCTGAGATATAGCCTTCCGAAGATTTGGATTTGCATATCTTTCAAATGCTGGTTTTTTCTGTAAGCTATATCTCTGCTATACAGCAGCCGATCCGTGCGTGGCATGCCTCTCCGTGATCGGGAGAGTCCTGCCAATCGATTGCCATCAGAAAAAAGACATCAATTTTTTCACGATTTTCGCAAAAAATCATTATGGTTACATCATTAAATTTTCAAAAAATCGGCCTGATTTTCGAAGTCGACATTTTGATGCAGTTCCTTGCGATCCTGGGACAGTTGGTCCTGCACCGATCTGGCCCTATTTGTCTGAGATATAGCCTTCCGAAGATTTGGATTTGCATATCTTTGAAATACTGGTTTTTTCTGTAAGCTATATCTCTGCTATACAGCAGCCGATCCGTGCGTGGCATGCCTCTCCGTGATCGGGAGAGTCCTGCCAATCGATTGCCATCAGAAAAAAGGACATCAATTTTTTCACGATTTTCGCAAAAAATCATTATGGTTACATCATTAAATTTTCAAAAAATCGCCCTGATTTTCGAAGTCGACATTTTGATGCAGTTCCTTGCGATCCTGGGACAGTTGGTCCTGCACCGATCTGGCCCCATTTGTCTGAGATATAGCCTTCCGAAGATTTGGATTTGCATATCTTTGAAATACTGGTTTTTTCTGTAAGCTATATCTCTGCTATACGGCAGCCGATCCGTGCGTGGCATGCCTCTCCGTGATCGGGAGAGTCCTGCCAATCGATTGCCATCAGAAAAAAGGACATCAATTTTTTCACGATTTTCGCAAAAAATCATTATGGTTACATCATTAAATTTTCAAAAAATCGCCCTGATTTTCGAAGTCGACATTTTGATGCCGTTCGATAGTCTGGATCCTCGCGATCCTGGGACAGTTGGTCCTGCACCGATCTGGCCCATTTGTCTGAGATATAGCCTTCCGAAGATTTGGATTTGCATATCTTTGAAATACTGGTTTTTTCTGTAAGCTATATCTCTGCTATACGGCAGCCGATCCGTGCGTGGCATGCCTCTCCGTGATCGGGAGAGTCCTGCCAATCGATTGCCATCAGAAAAAAGGACATCAATTTTTTCACGATTTTCGCAAAAAATCATTATGGTTACATCATTAAATTTTCAAAAAATCGCCCTGATTTTCGAAGTCGACATTTTCATGCAGTTCGACAGTCTGGATCCTCGCGATCCTGGGACAGTTGGTCCTGCACCGATCTGGCCATATTTGTCTGAGATATAGCTTTCCGAAGATTTGGATTTGCATATCTTTGAAATACTGGTTTTTTCTGTAAGCTATATCTCTGCTATACGGCAGCCGATCCGTGCGTGGCATGCCTCTCCGTGATTGGGAGAGTCCTGCCAATCGATTGCCATCAGAAAAAAGGACATCAATTTTTTCACGATTTTCGCAAAAAATCATGATGGTTACAACATTAAATTTTCAAAAAATCGGCCTGATTTTCGAAGTCGACATTTTGATGCAGTTCCTTGCGATCCTGGGACAGTTGGTCCTGCACCGATCTGGCCCCATTTGTCTGAGATATAGCCTTCCGAAGATTTGGATTTGCATATCTTTGAAATACTGGTTTTTTCTGTAAGCTATATCTCTGCTATACAGCAGCCGATCCGTGCGTGGCATGCCTCTCCGTGATTGGGAGAGTCCTGCCAATCGATTGCCATCAGAAAAAAGAACATCAATTTTTTCACGATTTTCGCAAAATATCATGATGGTTACAACATTAAATTTTCAAAAAATCGGCCTGATTTTCGAAGTCGACATTTTGATGAAGTTCCTTGCGATCCTGGGACAGTTGGTCCTGCACCGATCTGGCCCATTTGTCTGAGATATAGCCTTCCGAAGATTTGGATTTGCATATCTTTGAAATACTGGTTTTTTCTGTAAGCTATATCTCTGCTATACAGCAGCCGATCCGTGCGTGGCATGCCTCTCCGTGATTGGGAGAGTCCTGCCAATCGATTGCCATCAGAAAAAAGGACATCAATTTTTTCACGATTTCGCAAAAAATCATATGATGTAACCATCATTAAATTTTCAAAAAATCGCCCTGATTTTCGAAGTCGACATTTTCATGCAGTTCGACAGTCTGGATCCTCGCAATCCTGGGACAGTTGGTCCTGCACCGATCTGGCCATATTTGTCTGAGATATAGCTTTCCGAAGATTTGGATTGCATATCTTTGAAATACTGGTTTTTTCTGTAAGCTATATCTCTGCTATACGGCAGCCGATCCGTGCGTGGCATGCCTCTCCGTGATCGGGAGAGTCCTGCCAATCGATTGCCATCAGAAAAAAGGACATCAATTTTTTCACGATTTTCGCAAAAAATCATTATGGTTACATCATTAAATTTTCAAAAAATCGCCCTGATTTTCGAAGTCGACATTTTGATGCAGTTCCTTGCGATCCTGGGACAGTTGGTCCTGCACCGATCTGGCCCTATTTGTCTGAGATATAGCCTTCCGAAGATTTGGATTTGCATATCTTTGAAATACTGGTTTTTTCTGTAAGCTATATCTCTGCTATACGGCAGCCGATCCGTGCGTGGCATGCCTCTCCGTGATCGGGAGAGTCCTGCCAATCGATTGCCATCAGAAAAAAGGACATCAATTTTTTCACGATTTTCGCAAAAAATCATTATGGTTACATCATTAAATTTTCAAAAAATCGACCTGATTTTCGAAGTCGACATTTTGATGCCGTTCGACAGTCTGGATCCTCGCGATCCTGGGACAGTTGGTCCTGCACCGATCTGGCCCCATTTGTCTGAGATATAGCCTTCCGAAGATTTGGATTTGCATATCTTTGAAATACTGGTTTTTTCTGTAAGCTATATCTCTGCTATACGGCAGCCGATCCGTGCGTGGCATGCCTCTCCGTGACCGGGAGAGTCCTGCCAATCGATTGCCATCAGAAAAAAGGACATCAATTTTTTCACGATTTTCGCAAAAAATCATTATGGTTACATCATTAAATTTTCAAAAAATCGCCCTGATTTTCGAAGTCGACATTTTCATGCAGTTCGACAGTCTGGATCCTCGCGATCCTGGGACAGTTGGTCCTGCACCGATCTGGCCATATTTGTCTGAGATATAGCTTTCCGAAGATTTGGATTTGCATATCTTTGAAATACTGGTTTTTTCTGTAAGCTATATCTCTGCTATACGGCAGCCGATCCGTGCGTGGCATGCCTCTCCGTGATTGGGAGAGTCCTGCCAATCGATTGCCATCAGAAAAAAGGACATCAATTTTTTCACGATTTTCGCAAAAAATCATGATGGTTACAACATTAAATTTTCAAAAAATCGGCCTGATTTTCGAAGTCGACATTTTGATGCAGTTCCTTGCGATCCTGGGACAGTTGGTCCTGCACCGATCTGGCCCCATTTGTCTGAGATATAGCCTTCCGAAGATTTGGATTTGCATATCTTTGAAATACTGGTTTTTTCTGTAAGCTATATCTCTGCTATACAGCAGCCGATCCGTGCGTGGCATGCCTCTCCGTGATTGGGAGAGGCCTGCCAATCGATTGCCATCAGAAAAAAGAACATCAATTTTTTCACGATTTTCGCAAAAAATCATGATGGTTACAACATTAAATTTTCAAAAAATCGGCCTGATTTTCGAAGTCGACATTTTGATGCAGTTCCTTGCGATCCTGGGACAGTTGGTCCTGCACCGATCTGGCCCTATTTGTCTGAGATATAGCCTTCCGAAGATTTGGATTTGCATATCTTTGAAATACTGGTTTTTTCTGTAAGCTATATCTCTGCTATACAGCAGCCGATCCGTGCGTGGCATGCCTCTCCGTGATTGGGAGAGTCCTGCCAATCGATTGCCATCAGAAAAAAGGACATCAATTTTTTCACGATTTTCGCAAAAAATCATATGATGTAACCATCATTAAATTTTCAAAAAATCGCCCTGATTTTCGATGTCGACATTTTCATGCAGTTCGACAGTCTGGATCCTCGCAATCCTGGGACAGTTGGTCCTGCACCGATCTGGCCATATTTGTCTGAGATATAGCTTCCGAAGATTTGGATTTGCATATCTTTGAAATACTGGTTTTTTCTGTAAGCTATATCTCTGCTATACGGCAGCCGATCCGTGCGTGGCATGCCTCTCCGTGATTGGGAGAGTCCTGCCAATCGATTGCCATCAGAAAAAAGGACATCAATTTTTTCACGATTTTCGCAAAAAATCATTATGTAACCAGAATGTCCGTGATTGGGAGAGTCCTGCCAATCGATTGCCATCAGAAAAAAGGACATCAATTTTTTCACGATTTTCGCAAAAAATCATTATGTAACCATAATGTAACCGACCCGACATTAAATTTTCAAAAAATCGGCCTGATTTTCGAAGTCGAGACTTTAATGCCGTTCGACAGTCTGGATCCTCGCGATCCTGGGACAGTTGGTCCTGCACCGATCTGGCCCTATTTGTCTGAGATATAGCCTTCCGAAGATTTGGATTTGCATATCTTTGAAATACTGGTTTTTTCTGTAAGCTATATCTCTGCTATACAGCAGCCGATCCGTGCGTGGCATGCCTCTCCGTGATCGGGAGAGTCCTGCCAATCGATTGCCATCAGAAAAAAGGACATCAATTTTTTCACGATTTTCGCAAAAAATCATTATGTAACCATAATGTAACCGACCCGACATTAAATTTTCAAAAAACCGGCCTGATTTTCGAAGTCGAGACTTTAATGCCGTTCGACAGTCTGGATCCTCGCGATCCTGGGACAGTTGGTCCTGCACCGATCTGGCCCTATTTGTCTGAGATATAGCCTTCCGAAGATTTGGATTTGCATATCTTTGAAATACTGGTTTTTTCTGTAAGCTATATCTCTGCTATACGGCAGCCGATCCGTGCGTGGCATGCCTCTCCGTGATTGGGAGAGTCCTGCCAATCGATTGCCATCAGAAAAAAGGACATCAATTTTTACACGATTTTCGCAAAAAATCATTATGGTTACATCATTAAATTTTCAAAAAATCGCCCTGATTTTCGAAGTCGACATTTTGATGCCGTTCGACAGTCTGGATCCTCGCGATCCTGGGACAGTTGGTCCTGCACCGATCTGGCCATATTTGTCTGAGATATAGCTTTCCGAAGATTTGGATTTGCATATCTTTGAAATACTGGTTTTTTCTGTAAGCTATATCTCTGCTATACAGCAGCCGATCCGTGCGTGGCATGCCTCTCCGTGATCGGGAGAGTCCTGCCAATCGATTGCCATCGAAAAAAAGGACATCAATTTTTTCACGATTTTCGCAAAAAATCATGATGTTACATCATTAAATTTTCAAAAAAATCGGCCTGATTTTCGAAGTCGACATTTTGATGCAGTTCCTTGCGATCCTGGGACAGTTGGTCCTGCACCGATCTGGCCCTATTTGTCTGAGATATAGCCTTCCGAAGATTTGGATTTGCATATCTTTGAAATACTGGTTTTTTCTGTAAGCTATATCTCTGCTATACGGCAGCCGATCCGTGCGTGGCATGCCTCTCCGTGATTGGGAGAGTCCTGCCAATCGATTGCCATCAGAAAAAAGGACATCAATTTTTTCACGATTTTCGCAAAAAATCATTATGGTTACATCATTAAATTTTCAAAAAATCGCCCTGATTTTCGAAGTCGACATTTTGATGCCGTTCGACAGTCTGGATCCTCGCGATCCTGGGACAGTTGGTCCTGCACCGATCTGGCCATATTTGTCTGAGATATAGCTTCCGAAGATTTGGATTTGCATATCTTTGAAATACTGGTTTTTTCTGTAAGCTATATCTCTGCTATACGGCAGCCGATCCGTGCGTGGCATGCCTCTCCGTGATCGGGAGAGTCCTGCCAATCGATTGCCATCAGAAAAAAGACATCAATTTTTTCACGATTTTCGCAAAAAATCATTATGTAACCATAATGTAACACACATTAAATTTTCAAAAAATCGGCCTGATTTTCGAAGTCGACACTTTAATGCCGTTCGACAGTCTGGATCCTCGCGATCCTGGGACAGTTGGTCCTGCACCGATCTGGCCCTATTTGTCTGAGATATAGCCTTCCGAAGATTTGGATTTGCATATCTTTGAAATACTGGTTTTTTCTGTAAGCTATATCTCTGCTATACAGCAGCCGATCCGTGCGTGGCATGCCTCTCCGTGATTGGGAGAGTCCTGCCAATCGATTGCCATCAGAAAAAAGGACATCAATTTTTTCACGATTTTCGCAAAAGAGAGTTCGGGAGAGTCCTGCCAATCGATTGCCATCAGAAAAGAGGACATCAATTTTTTCACGATTTTCGCAAAAAATCATTATGGTTACATCATTAAATTTTCAAAAAATCGGCCTGATTTTCGAAGTCGACATTTTGATGCAGTTCCTTGCGATCCTGGGACAGTTGGTCCTGCACCGAACTGGCCCTATTTGTCTGAGATATAGCTTTCCGAAGATTTGGACTTGCATATCTTTGAAATACTGGTTTTTTCTGTAAGCTATATGTCTGCTATACGGCAGCCGATCCGTGCGTGGCATGCCTCTCCGTGATTGGGAGAGTCCTGCCAATCGATTGCCATCAGAAAAAAGGACATCAATTTTTTCACGATTTTCGCAAAAAATCATTATGTAACCATAATGTAACCGACCCGACATTAAATTTTCAAAAAATCGGCCTGATTTTCGAAGTCGAGACTTTAATGCCGTTCGACAGTCTGGATCCTCGCGATCCTGGGACAGTTGGTCCTGCACCGAACTGGCCCTATTTGTCTGAGATATAGCTTTCCGAAGATTTGGATTTGCATATCTTTGAAATACTGGTTTTTTCTGTAAGCTATATCTCTGCTATACAGCAGCCGATCCGTGCGTGGCATGCCTCTCCGTGATTGGGAGAGTCCTGCCTATCGATTGCCATCAGAAAAAAAGACATCAATTTTTTCACGATTTTCGCAAAAAATCATGATGGTTACAACATTAAATTTTCAAAAAATCGGCCTGATTTTCGAAGTCGACATTTTGATGCAGTTCCTTGCGATCCTGGGACAGTTGGTCCTGCACCGATCTGGCCCATTTGTCTGAGATATAGCCTTCCGAAGATTTGGATTTGCATATCTTTGAAATACTGGTTTTTTCTGTAAGCTATATCTCTGCTATACAGCAGCCGATCCGTGCGTGGCATGCCTCTCCGTGATTGGGAGAGTCCTGCCAATCGATTGCCATCAGAAAAAAGGACATCAATTTTTTCACGAATTTCGCAAAAAATCATATGATGTAACCATCATTAAATTTTCAAAAAATCGCCCTGATTTTCGAAGTCGACATTTTCATGCAGTTCGACAGTCTGGATCCTCGCATCCTGGGACAGTTGGTCCTGCACCGATCTGGCCATATTTGTCTGAGATATAGCTTTCCGAAGATTTGGACTTGCATATCTTTGAAATACTGTTTTTTTCTGTAAGCTATATCTCTGCTATACGGCAGCCGATCCGTGCGTGGCATGCCTCTCCGTGATTGGGAGAGTCCTGCCAATCGATTGCCATCAGAAAAAAGGACATCAATTTTTTCACGATTTTCGCAAAAAATCATTATGTAACCATAATGTAACGACCCGACATTAAATTTTCAAAAAATCGGCCTGATTTTCGAAGTCGAGACTTTAATGCCGTTCGACAGTCTGGATCCTCGCGATCCTGGGACAGTTGGTCCTGCACCGATCTGGCCCTATTTGTCTGAGATATAGCCTTCCGAAGATTTGGATTTGCATATCTTTGAAATACTGGTTTTTTCTGTAAGCTATATCTCTGCTATACAGCAGCCGATCCGTGCGTGGCATGCCTCTCCGTGATCGGGAGAGTCCTGCCAATCGATTGCCATCAGAAAAAAGACATCAATTTTTTCACGATTTTCGCAAAAAATCATGATGGTTACAACATTAAATTTTCAAAAAATCGGCCTGATTTTCGAAGTCGACATTTTGATGCAGTTCCTTGCGATCCTGGGACAGTTGGTCCTGCACCGATCTGGCCCTATTTGTCTGAGATATAGCCTTCCGAAGATTTGGATTTGCATATCTTTGAAATACTGGTTTTTTCTGTAAGCTATATCTCTGCTATACAGCAGCCGATCCGTGCGTGGCATGCCTCTCCGTGATTGGGAGAGTCCTGCCAATCGATTGCCATCAGAAAAAAGGACATCAATTTTTTCACGATTTTCGCAAAAAATCATATGATGTAACATCATTAAATTTTCAAAAAATCGCCCTGATTTTCGAAGTCGACATTTTCATGCAGTTCGACAGTCTGGATCCTCGCAATCCTGGGACAGTTGGTCCTGCACCGATCTGGCCATATTTGTCTGAGATATAGCTTTCCGAAGATTTGGATTTGCATATCTTTGAAATACTGGTTTTTTCTGTAAGCTATATCTCTGCTATACGGCAGCCGATCCGTGCGTGGCATGCCTCTCCGTGATTGGGAGAGTCCTGCCAATCGATTGCCATCAGAAAAAAGGACATCAATTTTTTCACGATTTTCGCAAAAAATCATTATGTAACCATAATGTAACCGACCCGACATTAAATTTTCAAAAAATCGGCCTGATTTTCGAAGTCGAGACTTTAATGCCGTTCGACAGTCTGGATCCTCGCGATCCTGGGACAGTTGGTCCTGCACCGATCTGGCCCTATTTGTCTGAGATATAGCCTTCCGAAGATTTGGATTTGCATATCTTTGAAATACTGGTTTTTTCTGTAAGCTATATCTCTGCTATACAGCAGCCGATCCGTGCGTGGCATGCCTCTCCGTGATCGGGAGAGTCCTGCCAATCGATTGCCATCAGAAAAAAGACATCAATTTTTTCACGATTTTCGCAAAAAATCATTATGGTTACATCATTAAATTTTCAAAAAATCGGCCTGATTTTCGAAGTCGACATTTTGATGCAGTTCCTTGCGATCCTGGGACAGTTGGTCCTGCACCGATCTGGCCCTATTTGTCTGAGATATAGCCTTCCGAAGATTTGGATTTGCATATCTTTGAAATACTGGTTTTTTCTGTAAGCTATATCTCTGCTATACGGCAATCGATGCCATCAGAAGACATCATTTTTCACGATTTTCGCGAGAGTCGGGAGAGTCCTGCCAATCGATTGCCATCAGAAAAAAGGACATCAATTTTTTCACGATTTTCGCAAAAAATCATTATGGTTACATCATTAAATTTTCAAAAAATCGGCCTGATTTTCGAAGTCGACATTTTGATGCAGTTCCTTGCGATCCTGGGACAGTTGGTCCTGCACCGATCTGGCCCTATTTGTCTGAGATATAGCTTTCCGAAGATTTGGATTTGCATATCTTTGAAATACTGGTTTTTTCTGTAAGCTATATCTCTGCTATACGGCAGCCGATCCGTGCGTGGCATGCCTCTCCGTGATTGGGAGAGTCCTGCCAATCGATTGCCATCAGAAAAAAGGACATCAATTTTTTCACGATTTTCGCAAAAAATCATTATGTAACCATAATGTAACCGACCACATTAAATTTTCAAAAAATCGGCCTGATTTTCGAAGTCGACACTTTAATGCCGTTCGACAGTCTGGATCCTCGCGATCCTGGGACAGTTGGTCCTGCACCGATCTGGCCCTATTTGTCTGAGATATAGCCTTCCGAAGATTTGGATTTGCATATCTTTGAAATACTGGTTTTTTCTGTAAGCTATATCTCTGCTATACAGCAGCCGATCCGTGCGTGGCATGCCTCTCCGTGATCGGGAGAGTCCTGCCAATCGATTGCCATCAGAAAAAAGGACATCAATTTTTTCACGATTTTCGCAAAAAATCATGATGGTTACAACATTAAATTTTCAAAAAATCGGCCTGATTTTCGAAGTCGACATTTTGATGCAGTTCCTTGCGATCCTGGGACAGTTGGTCCTGCACCGATCTGGCCCATTTGTCTGAGATATAGCCTTCCGAAGATTTGGATTTGCATATCTTTGAAATACTGGTTTTTTCTGTAAGCTATATCTCTGCTATACAGCAGCCGATCCGTGCGTGGCATGCCTCTCCGTGATTGGGAGAGTCCTGCCAATCGATTGCCATCAGAAAAAAGGACATCAATTTTTTCACGAATTTCGCAAAAAATCATATGATGTAACCATCATTAAATTTTCAAAAAATCGCCCTGATTTTCGAAGTCGACATTTTCATGCAGTTCGACAGTCTGGATCCTCGCAATCCTGGGACAGTTGGTCCTGCACCGATCTGGCCATATTTGTCTGAGATATAGCGTTCCGAAGATTTGGACTTGCATATCTTTGAAATACTGGTTTTTTCTGTAAGCTATATCTCTGCTATACGGCAGCCGATCCGTGCGTGGCATGCCTCTCCGTGATTGGGAGAGTCCTGCCAATCGATTGCCATCAGAAAAAAGGACATCAATTTTTTCACGATTTTCGCAAAAAATCATTATGTAACCATAATGTAACCGACCCGACATTAAATTTTCAAAAAATCGGCCTGATTTTCGAAGTCGAGACTTTAATGCCGTTCGACAGTCTGGATCCTCGCGATCCTGGGACAGTTGGTCCTGCACCGATCTGGCCCTATTTGTCTGAGATATAGCCTTCCGAAGATTTGGATTTGGATATCTTTGAAATACTGGTTTTTTCTGTAAGCTATATCTCTGCTATACAGCAGCCGATCCGTGCGTGGCATGCCTCTCCGTGATCGGGAGAGTCCTGCCAATCGATTGCCATCAGAAAAAAGACATCAATTTTTTCACGATTTTCGCAAAAAATCATTATGGTTACATCATTAAATTTTCAAAAAATCGGCCTGATTTTCGAAGTCGACATTTTGATGCAGTTCCTTGCGATCCTGGGACAGTTGGTCCTGCACCGATCTGGCCCTATTTGTCTGAGATATAGCCTTCCGAAGATTTGGATTTGCATATCTTTGAAATACTGGTTTTTTCTGTAAGCTATATCTCTGCTATACGGCAGCCGATCCGTGCGTGGCATGCCTCTCCGTGATCGGGAGTGTCCTGCCAATCGATTGCCATCAGAAAAAAGGACATAATTTTTTCACGATTTTCGCAAAAAATCATTATGGTTATGATCGGGAGAGTCCTGCCAATCGATTGCCATCAGAAAAAAGGACATCAATTTTTTCACGATTTTCGCAAAAAATCATTATGTAACCATAATGTAACCGACCCGACATTAAATTTTCAAAAAATCGGCCTGATTTTCGAAGTCGACATTTTGATGCAGTTCCTCGCGATCCTGGGACAGTTGGTCCTGCACCGATCTGGCCTATTTGTCTGAGATATAGCTTTCCGAAGATTTGGACTTGCATATCTTTGAAATACTGGTTTTTTCTGTAAGCTATATCTCTGCTATACGGCAGCCGATCCGTGCGTGGCATGCCTCTCCGTGATTGGGAGAGTCCTGCCAATCGATTGCCATCAGAAAAAAGGACATCAATTTTTTCACGATTTTCGCAAAAAATCATTATGTAACCATAATGTAACCGACCCGACATTAAATTTTCAAAAAATCGGCCTGATTTTCGAAGTCGACATTTTGATGCAGTTCCTCGCAATCCTGGGACAGTTGGTCCTGCACCGAACTGGCCCTATTTGTCTGAGATATAGCCTTCCGAAGATTTGGATTTGCATATCTTTCAAATGCTGGTTTTTTCTGTAAGCTATATCTCTGCTATACAGCAGCCGATCCGTGCGTGGCATGCCTCTCCGTGATCGGGAGAGTCCTGCCAATCGATTGCCATCAGAAAAAAGACATCAATTTTTTCACGATTTTCGCAAAAAATCATTATGGTTACATCATTAAATTTTCAAAAAATCGGCCTGATTTTCGAAGTCGACATTTTGATGCAGTTCCTTGCGATCCTGGGACAGTTGGTCCTGCACCGATCTGGCCCCATTTGTCTGAGATATAGCCTTCCGAAGATTTGGATTTGCATATCTTTGAAATACTGGTTTTTTCTGTAAGCTATATCTCTGCTATACAGCAGCCGATCCGTGCGTGGCATGCCTCTCCGTGATCGGGAGAGTCCTGCCAATCGATTGCCATCAGAAAAAAGGACATCAATTTTTTCACGATTTTCGCAAAAAATCATTATGGTTACATCATTAAATTTTCAAAAAATCGCCCTGATTTTCGAAGTCGACATTTTGATGCCGTTCGATAGTCTGGATCCTCGCGATCCTGGGACAGTTGGTCCTGCACCGATCTGGCCATATTTGTCTGAGATATAGCTTTCCGAAGATTTGGATTTGCATATCTTTGAAATACTGGTTTTTTCTGTAAGCTATATCTCTGCTATACGGCAGCCGATCCGTGCGTGGCATGCCTCTCCGTGATCGGGAGAGTCCTGCCAATCGATTGCCATCAGAAAAAAGGACATCAATTTTTTCACGATTTTCGCAAAAAATCATGATGGTTACAACATTAAATTTTCAAAAAATCGGCCTGATTTTCGAAGTCGACATTTTGATGCAGTTCCTTGCGATCCTGGGACAGTTGGTCCTGCACCGATCTGGCCCCATTTGTCTGAGATATAGCCTTCCGAAGATTTGGATTTGCATATCTTTGAAATACTGGTTTTTTCTGTAAGCTATATCTCTGCTATACGGCAGCCGATCCGTGCGTGGCATGCCTCTCCGTGATCGGGAGAGTCCTGCCAATCGATTGCCATCAGAAAAAAAAGACATCAATTTTTTCACGATTTTCGCAAAAAATCATGATGGTTACAACATTAAATTTTCAAAAAATCGGCCTGATTTTCGAAGTCGACATTTTGATGCAGTTCCTTGCGATCCTGGGACAGTTGGTCCTGCACCGATCTGGCCCCATTTGTCTGAGATATAGCCTTCCGAAGATTTGGATTTGCATATCTTTGAAATACTGGTTTTTTCTGTAAGCTATATCTCTGCTATACAGCAGCCGATCCGTGCGTGGCATGCCTCTCCGTGATTGGGAGAGTCCTGCCAATCGATTGCCATCAGAAAAAAGGACATCAATTTTTTCACGATTTTCGCAAAAAATCATATGATGTAACCATCATTAAATTTTCAAAAAATCGCCCTGATTTTCGAAGTCGACATTTTCATGCAGTTCGACAGTCTGGATCCTCGCAATCCTGGGACAGTTGGTCCTGCACCGATCTGGCCATATTTGTCTGAGATATAGCTTTCCGAAGATTTGGACTTGCATATCTTTGAAATACTGGTTTTTTCTGTAAGCTATATCTCTGCTATACGGCAGCCGATCCGTGCGTGGCATGCCTCTCCGTGATTGGGAGAGTCCTGCCAATCGATTGCCATCAGAAAAAAGGACATCAATTTTTTCACGATTTTCGCAAAAAATCATTATGTAACCATAATGTCCGTGATTGGGAGAGTCCTGCCAATCGATTGCCATCAGAAAAAAGGACATCAATTTTTTCACGATTTTCGCAAAAAATCATTACATTATGTAACCATAATGTAACCGACCCGACATTAAATTTTCAAAAAATCGGCCTGATTTTCGAAGTCGAGACTTTAATGCCGTTCGACAGTCTGGATCCTCGCGATCCTGGGACAGTTGGTCCTGCACCGATCTGGCCCTATTTGTCTGAGATATAGCCTTCCGAAGATTTGGATTTGGATATCTTTGAAATACTGGTTTTTTCTGTAAGCTATATCTCTGCTATACAGCAGCCGATCCGTGCGTGGCATGCCTCTCCGTGATCGGGAGAGTCCTGCCAGTCGATTGCCATCAGAAAAAAAAGACATCAATTTTTTCACGATTTTCGCAAAAAATCATTATGTTTACATCATTAAATTTTCAAAAAATCGGCCTGATTTTCGAAGTCGACATTTTGATGCAGTTCCTTGCGATCCTGGGACAGTTGGTCCTGCACCGATCTGGCCCTATTTGTCTGAGATATAGCCTTCCGAAGATTTGGATTTGCATATCTTTGAAATACTGGTTTTTTCTGTAAGCTATATCTCTGCTATACGGCAGCCGATCCGTGCGTGGCATGCCTCTCCGTGATCGGGAGTGTCCTGCCAATCGATTGCCATCAGAAAAAAGGACATCAATTTTTTCACGATTTTCGCAAAAAATCATTATGGTTATGATCGGAGAGTCCTGCCAATCGATTGCCATCAGAAAAAAGGACATCAATTTTTTCACGATTTTCGCAAAAAATCATTATGGTTACATCATTAAATTTTCAAAAAATCGGCCTGATTTTCGAAGTCGACATTTTGATGCAGTTCCTTGCGATCCTGGGACAGTTGGTCCTGCACCGATCTGGCCCTATTTGTCTGAGATATAGCTTTCCGAAGATTTGGACTTGCATATCTTTGAAATACTGGTTTTTTCTGTAAGCTATATCTCTGCTATACAGCAGCCGATCCGTGCGTGGCATGCCTCTCCGTGATCGGGAGAGTCCTGCCAATCGATTGCCATCAGAAAAAAAAGACATCAATTTTTTCACGATTTTCGCAAAAAATCATTATGGTTACATCATTAAATTTTCAAAAAATCGGCCTGATTTTCGAAGTCGACATTTTGATGCAGTTCCTTGCGATCCTGGGACAGTTGGTCCTGCACCGATCTGGCCCTATTTGTCTGAGATATAGCTTTCCGAAGATTTGGACTTGCATATCTTTGAAATACTGGTTTTTTCTGTAAGCTATATCTCTGCTATACGGCAGCCGATCCGTGCGTGGCATGCCTCTCCGTGATTGGGAGAGTCCTGCCAATCGATTGCCATCAGAAAAAAGGACATCAATTTTTTCACGATTTTCGCAAAAAATCATTATGTAACCTAATGTAACCGACCCGACATTAAATTTTCAAAAAATCGGCCTGATTTTCGAAGTCGAGACTTTAATGCCGTTCGACAGTCTGTATCCTCGCGATCCTGGGACAGTTGGTCCTGCACCGATCTGGCCCTATTTGTCTGAGATATAGCCTTCCGAAGATTTGGATTTGCATATCTTTCAAATACTGGTTTTTTCTGTAAGCTATATCTCTGCTATACAGCAGCCGATCCGTGCGTGGCATGCCTCTCCGTGATCGGGAGAGTCCTGCCAATCGATTGCCATCAGAAAAAAGGACATCAATTTTTTCACGATTTTCGCAAAAAATCATTATGGTTACATCATTAAATTTTCAAAAAATCTACCTGATTTTCGAAGTCGACATTTTGATGCCGTTCGACAGTCTGGATCCTCGCGATCCTGGGACAGTTGGTCCTGCACCGATCTGGCCATATTTGTCTGAGATATAGCTTTCCGAAGATTTGGACTTGCATATCTTTGAAATACTGGTTTTTTCTGTAAGCTATATCTCTGCTATACGGCAGCCGATCCGTGCGTGGCATGCCTCTCCGTGATTGGGAGAGTCCTGCCAATCGATTGCCATCAGAAAAAAGGACATCAATTTTTTCACGATTTTCGCAAAAAATCATTATGTAACCATAATGTAACCGACCCGACATTAAATTTTCAAAAAATCGGCCTGATTTTCGAAGTCGAGACTTTAATGCCGTTCGACAGTCTGGATCCTCGCGATCCTGGGACAGTTGGTCCTGCACCGAACTGGCCCTATTTGTCTGAGATATAGCCTTCCGAACATTTGGATTTGCATATCTTTCAAATACTGGTTTTTTCTGTAAGCTATATCTCTGCTATACAGCAGCCGATCCGTGCGTGGCATGCCTCTCCGTGATCGGGAGAGTCCTGCCAATCGATTGCCATCAGAAAAAAGGACATCAATTTTTTCACGATTTTCGCAAAAAATCATTATGGTTACATCATTAAATTTTCAAAAAATCGACCTGATTTTCGAAGTCGACATTTTGATGCCGTTCGACAGTCTGGATCCTCGCGATCCTGGGACAGTTGGTCCTGCACCGATCTGGCCATATTTGTCTGAGATATAGCTTTCCGAAGATTTGGATTTGCAAATCTTTGAAATACTGGTTTTTTCTGTAAGCTATATCTCTGCTATACGGCAGCCGATCCGTGCGTGGCATGCCTCTCCGTGATCGGGAGAGTCCTGCCAATCGATTGCCATCGAAAAAAGAACATCAATTTTTTCACGATTTTCGCAAAAAATCATAATGGTTACAACATTAAATTTTCAAAAAATCGGCCTGATTTTCGAAGTCGACATTTTGATGCAGTTCCTTGCGATCCTGGGACAGTTGGTCCTGCACCGATCTGGCCCCATTTGTCTGAGATATAGCCTTCCGAAGATTTGAATTTGCATATCTTTGAAATACTGGTTTTTTCTGTAAGCTATATCTCTGCTATACAGCAGCCGATCCGTGCGTGGCATGCCTCTCCGTGATTGGGAGAGTCCTGCCAATCGATTGCCATCAGAAAAAAGGACATCAATTTTTTCACGATTTTCGCAAAAAATCATATGATGTAACCATCATTAAATTTTCAAAAAATCGCCCTGATTTTCGAAGTCGACATTTTCATGCAGTTCGACAGTCTGGATCCTCGCGATCCTGGGACAGTTGGTCCTGCACCGATCTGGCCATATTTGTCTGAGATATAGCTTCCGAAGATTTGGATTTGCATATCTTTGAAATACTGGTTTTTTCTGTAAGCTATATCTCTGCTATACGGCAGCCGATCCGTGCGTGGCATGCCTCTCCGTGATTGGGAGAGTCCTGCCAATCGATTGCCATCAGAAAAAAGGACATCAATTTTTTCACGATTTTCGCAAAAAAATCATTATGTAACCATAATGTCCGTGATTGGAGAGTCCTGCCAATCGATTGCCATCAGAAAAAAGGACATCAATTTTTTCACGATTTTCGCAAAAAATCATTACATTATGTAACCATAATGTAACCGACCCGACATTAAATTTTCAAAAAATCGGCCTGATTTTCGAAGTCGAGACTTTAATGCCGTTCGACAGTCTGGATCCTCGCGATCCTGGGACAGTTGGTCCTGCACCGATCTGGCCCTATTTGTCTGAGATATAGCCTTCCGAAGATTTGGATTTGCATATCTTTGAAATACTGGTTTTTTCTGTAAGCTATATCTCTGCTATACAGCAGCCGATCCGTGCGTGGCATGCCTCTCCGTGATCGGGAGAGTCCTGCCAGTCGATTGCCATCAGAAAAAAAACATCAATTTTTTCACGATTTTCGCAAAAAATCATTATGGTTACATCATTAAATTTTCAAAAAATCGGCCTGATTTTCGAAGTCGACATTTTGATGCAGTTCCTTGCGATCCTGGGACAGTTGGTCCTGCACCGATCTGGCCCTATTTGTCTGAGATATAGCCTTCCGAAGATTTGGATTTGCATATCTTTGAAATACTGGTTTTTTCTGTAAGCTATATCTCTGCTATACGGCAGCCGATCCGTGCGTGGCATGCCTCTCCGTGATCGGGAGGGTCCTGCCAATCGATTGCCATCAGAAAAAAGGACATCAATTTTTTCACGATTTTCGCAAAAAATCATTATGGTTATGATCGGAGAGTCCTGCCAATCGATTGCCATCAGAAAAAAGGACATCAATTTTTTCACGATTTTCGCAAAAAATCATTATGGTTACATCATTAAATTTTCAAAAAATCGGCCTGATTTTCGAAGTCGACATTTTGATGCAGTTCCTTGCGATCCTGGGACAGTTGGTCCTGCACCGATCTGGCCCTATTTGTCTGAGATATAGCCTTCCGAAGATTTGGATTTGCATATCTTTGAAATACTGGTTTTTTCTGTAAGCTATATCTCTGCTATACAGCAGCCGATCCGTGCGTGGCATGCCTCTCCGTGATTGGGAGAGTCCTGCCAATCGATTGCCATCAGAAAAAAGGACATCAATTTTTTCACGATTTTCGCAAAAAAATCATATGATGTAACCATCATTAAATTTTCAAAAAATCGCCCTGATTTTCGAAGTCGACATTTCATGCAGTTCGACAGTCTGGATCCTCGCAATCCTGGGACAGTTGGTCCTGCACCGATCTGGCCATATTTGTCTGAGATATAGCTTTCCGAAGATTTGGACTTGCATATCTTTGAAATACTGGTTTTTTCTGTAAGCTATATCTCTGCTATACGGCAGCCGATCCGTGCGTGGCATGCCTCTCCGTGATTGGGAGAGTCCTGCCAATCGATTGCCATCAGAAAAAAGGACATCAATTTTTTCACGATTTTCGCAAAAAATCATTATGTAACCATAATGTCCGTGATTGGGAGAGTCCTGCCAATCGATTGCCATCAGAAAAAAGGACATCAATTTTTTCACGATTTTCGCAAAAAATCATACTTATGTAACCATAATGTAACCGACCCGACATTAAATTTTCAAAAAATCGGCCTGATTTTCGAAGTCGAGACTTTAATGCCGTTCGACAGTCTGGATCCTCGCGATCCTGGGACAGTTGGTCCTGCACCGATCTGGCCCTATTTGTCTGAGATATAGCTTTCCGAAGATTTGGATTTGCATATCTTTGAAATACTGGTTTTTTCTGTAAGCTATATCTCTGCTATACAGCAGCCGATCCGTGCGTGGCATGCCTCTCCGTGATCGGGAGAGTCCTGCCAATCGATTGCCATCAGAAAAAAAAGACATCAATTTTTTCACGATTTTCGCAAAAAATCATTATGGTTACATCATTAAATTTTCAAAAAATCGGCCTGATTTTCGAAGTCGACATTTTGATGCAGTTCCTTGCGATCCTGGGACAGTTGGTCCTGCACCGATCTGGCCCTATTTGTCTGAGATATAGCTTTCCGAAGATTTGGACTTGCATATCTTTGAAATACTGGTTTTTTCTGTAAGCTATATCTCTGCTATACGGCAGCCGATCCGTGCGTGGCATGCCTCTCCGTGATTGGGAGAGTCCTGCCAATCGATTGCCATCAGAAAAAAGGACATCAATTTTTTCACGATTTTCGCAAAAAATCATTATGTAACCATAATGTAACCGACCCGACATTAAATTTTCAAAAAATCGGCCTGATTTTCGAAGTCGAGACTTTAATGCCGTTCGACAGTCTGATCCTCGCGATCCTGGGACAGTTGGTCCTGCACCGATCTGGCCCTATTTGTCTGAGATATAGCCTTCCGAAGATTTGGATTTGCATATCTTTGAAATACTGGTTTTTTCTGTAAGCTATATCTCTGCTATACAGCAGCCGATCCGTGCGTGGCATGCCTCTCCGTGATCGGGAGAGTCCTGCCAATCGATTGCCATCAGAAAAAAGGACATCAATTTTTTCACGATTTTCGCAAAAAATCATTATGTTTTTACATCATTAAATTTTCAAAAAATCGGCCTGATTTTCGAAGTCGACATTTTGATGCCGTTGACAGTCTGGATCCTCGCGATCCTGGGACAGTTGGTCCTGCACCGATCTGGCCCTATTTGTCTGAGATATAGCTTCCGAAGATTTGGATTTGCATATCTTTGAAATACTGGTTTTTTCTGTAAGCTATATCTCTGCTATACGGCAGCCGATCCGTGCGTGGCATGCCTCTCCGTGATTGGGAGAGTCCTGCCAATCGATTGCCATCAGAAAAAAGGACATCAATTTTTTCACGATTTTCGCAAAAAATCATTATGTAACCATAATGTAACCGACCCGACATTAAATTTTCAAAAAATCGGCCTGATTTTCGAAGTCGACATTTATGCCGTTCGACAGTCTGGATCCTCGCGATCCTGGACAGTTGGTCCTGCACCGAACTGGCCCTATTTGTCTGAGATATAGCCTTCCGAAGATTTGGATTTGCATATCTTTCAAATGCTGGTTTTTTCTGTAAGCTATATCTCTGCTATACAGCAGCCGATCCGTGCGTGGCATGCCTCTCCGTGATCGGGAGAGTCCTGCCAATCGATTGCCATCAGAAAAAAGGACATCAATTTTTTCACGATTTTCGCAAAAAATCATTATGTAACCATAATGTAACCGACCCGACATTAAATTTTCAAAAAATCGGCCTGATTTTCGAAGTCGAGACTTTAATGCCGTTCGACAGTCTGGATCCTCGCGATCCTGGGACAGTTGGTCCTGCACCGATCTGGCCCTATTTGTCTGAGATATAGCCTTCCGAAGATTTGGATTTGCATATCTTTCAAATACTGGTTTTTTCTGTAAGCTATATCTCTGCTATACAGCAGCCGATCCGTGCGTGGCATGCCTCTCCGTGATCGGGAGAGTCCTGCCAATCGATTGCCATCAGAAAAAAGGACATCAATTTTTTCACGATTTTCGCAAAAAATCATTATGGTTACATCATTAAATTTTCAAAAAATCGACCTGATTTTCGAAGTCGACATTTTGATGCCGTTCGACAGTCTGGATCCTCGCGATCCTGGGACAGTTGGTCCTGCACCGATCTGGCCATATTTGTCTGAGATATAGCTTTCCGAAGATTTGGATTTGCAAATCTTTGAAATACTGGTTTTTTCTGTAAGCTATATCTCTGCTATACGGCAGCCGATCCGTGCGTGGCATGCCTCTCCGTGATCGGGAGAGTCCTGCCAATCGATTGCCATCAGAAAAAAGAACATCAATTTTTTCACGATTTTCGCAAAAAATCATAATGTACACATTAAATTTTCAAAAAATCGGCCTGATTTTCGAAGTCGACATTTTGATGCAGTTCCTTGCGATCCTGGGACAGTTGGTCCTGCACCGATCTGGCCCTATTTGTCTGAGATATAGCCTTCCGAAGATTTGGATTTGCATATCTTTGAAATACTGGTTTTTCTGTAAGCTATCTCTCTGCTATACAGCAGCCGATCCGTGCGTGGCATGCCTCTCCGTGATTGGGAGAGTCCTGCCAATCGATTGCCATCAGAAAAAAGACATCAATTTTTTCACGATTTTCGCAAAAAATCATATGATGTTACATCATTAAATTTTCAAAAAATCGCCCTGATTTTCGAAGTCGACATTTTGATGCAGTTCGACAGTTCTGGATCCTCGCGATCCTGGGACAGTTGGTCCGCACCGATCTGGCCCTATTTGTCTGAGATATAGCCTTCCGAAGATTTGGATTTGCATATCTTTGAAATACTGGTTTTTTTCTGTAAGCTATATCTCTGCTATACAGCAGCCGATCCGTGCGTGGCATGCCTCCGTGATCGGGAGAGTCCTGCCAATCGATTGCCATCAGAAAAAAGGACATCAATTTTTTCACGATTTTCGCAAAAAATCATGATGGTACATCATTAAATTTTCAAAAAATCGAAATCATATGGCGTGGCATGCCTCTCCGTGATCGGGAGAGTACCTGCCAATCGATTGCCATCAGAAAAAAGGACATCAATTTTTTCACGATTTTCGCAAAAAATCATGATGGTTACAACATTAAATTTTCAAAAAATCGGCCTGATTTTCGAAGTCGACATTTTGATGCAGTTCCTTGCGATCCTGGGACAGTTGGTCCTGCACCGATCTGGCCCCATTTGTCTGAGATATAGCCTTCCGAAGATTTGGATTTGCATATCTTTGAAATACTGGTTTTTCTGTAAGCTATATCTCTGCTATACAGCAGCCGATCCGTGCGTGGCATGCCTCTCCGTGATCGGGAGAGTCCTGCCAATCGATTGCCATCAGAAAAAAGACATCAATTTTTTCACGATTTTCGCAAAAAATCATGATGGTTACAACATTAATTTTTCAAAAAATCGGCCTGATTTTCGAAGTCGACATTTTGATGCAGTTCTTGCGATCCTGGGACAGTTGGTCCTGCACCGATCTGGCCCCATTTGTCTGAGATATAGCCTTCCGAAGATTTGGATTTGCATATCTTTGAAATACTGGTTTTTTCTGTAAGCTATATCTCTGCTATACAGCAGCCGATCCGTGCGTGGCATGCCTCTCCGTGATTGGGAGAGTCCTGCCAATCGATTGCCATCAGAAAAAGGACATCAATTTTTTCACGATTTTTCGCAAAAATCATATGATGTTACATCATTAAATTTTCAAAAAAATCGGCCTGATTTTCGAAGTCGACATTTTCATGCAGTTCGACAGTTGGATCTCGCATCCTGGGACAGTTGGTCCTGCACCGATCTGGCCATATTTGTCTGAGATATAGCTTTCCGAAGATTTGGACTTGCATATCTTTGAAATACTGGTTTTTTCTGTAAGCTATATCTCTGCTATACGGCAGCCGATCCGTGCGTGGCATGCCTCTCCGTGATTGGGAGAGTCCTGCCAATCGATTGCCATCAGAAAAAAGGACATCAATTTTTTCACGATTTTCGCAAAAAATCATTATGTAACATTAATGTCCGTGATTGGGAGAGTCCTGCCAATCGATTGCCATCAGAAAAAAGGACATCATTTTTTCACGATTTTCGCAAAAAATCATTAATTATGTAACCATAATGTAACCGACCCGACATTAAATTTTCAAAAAATCGGCCTGATTTTCGAAGTCGAGACTTTAATGCCGTTCGACAGTCTGGATCCTCGCGATCCTGGGACAGTTGGTCCTGCACCGATCTGGCCCTATTTGTCTGAGATATAGCCTTCCGAAGATTTGGATTTGGATATCTTTGAAATACTGGTTTTTTCTGTAAGCTATATCTCTGCTATACAGCAGCCGATCCGTGCGTGGCATGCCTCTCCGTGATCGGGAGAGTCCTGCCAAGTCGATTGCCATCAGAGAAAAAAAGACATCAATTTTTTCACGATTTTCGCAAAAAATCATTATGGTTACATCATTAAATTTTCAAAAAATCGGCCTGATTTTCGAAGTCGACATTTTGATGCAGTTCCTTGCGATCCTGGACAGTTGGTCCTGCACCGATCTGGCCCTATTTGTCTGAGATATAGCCTTCCGAAGATTTGGATTTGCATATCTTTGAAATACTGGTTTTTTCTGTAGCTATATCTCTGCTATACGGCAGCCGATCCGTGCGTGGCATGCCTCTCCGTGATCGGGAGTGTCCTGCCAATCGATTGCCATCAGAAAAAAGGACATCAATTTTTTCACGATTTTCGCAAAAAATCATTATGGTTATGATCGGGAGAGTCCTGCCAACGATTGCCATCAGAAAAGGACATCAATTTTTTACGAATTTTCGCAAAAAAATATGGCCATTAAATTTTCAAAAATCGGCCTGATTTTCGAAGTTCGACATTTTGATGCAGTTCCTTGCGATCCTGGGACAGTTGGTCCTGCACCGATCTGGCCCTATTTGTCTGAGATATAGCCTTCCGAAGATTTGGATTTGCATATCTTTGAAATACTGGTTTTTTCTGTAAGCTATATCTCTGCTATACAGCAGCCGATCCGTGCGTGGCATGCCTCTCCGTGATGGGAGAGTCCTGCCAATCGATTGCCATCAGAAAAAAGGACATCAATTTTTTCACGATTTTCGCAAAAAATCATTATGGTTACATCATTTAAATTTTTTCAAAAAATCGGCCTGATTTTCGAAGTCGACATTATTGATGCAGTCTTGCGATCCTGGGACAGTTGGTCCTGCACCGATCTGGCCCTATTGTCTGAGATATAGCTTTCCGAAGATTTGGACTTGCATATCTTTGAAATACTGGTTTTTTCTGTAAGCTATATCTCTGCTATACGCAGCCGATCCGTGCGTGGCATGCCTCTCCGTGATTGGGAGAGTCCTGCCATCGATTGCCATCAGAAAAAAGACATCAATTTTTTCACGATTTTCGCAAAAATCATTATTACTAATGTAACCGACCGACATTAAATTTTCAAAAAATCGGCCTGATTTTCGAAGTCGAACTTTAATGCCGTTCGACAGTCTGTATCCTCGCGATCCTGGGACAGTTGGTCCTGCACCGAATGGCCCTATTTGTCTGAGATATAGCCTTCGAAGATTTGGATTTGCATATCTTTCAAATGCTGGTTTTTTCTGTAAGCTATATCTCTGCTATACAGCAGCCGATCCGTGCGTGGCATGCCTCTCCGTGATCGGGAGAGTCCTGCCAATCGATTGCCATCAGAAAAAGGACATCAATTTTTTCACGATTTTCGCAAAAATCATTATGGTTACATCATTAAATTTTCAAAAAATCTACCTGATTTTTCGAAGTCGACATTTTGATGCCGTTCGACAGTCTGGATCCTTGCGATCCTGGGACAGTTGGTCCTGCACCGATCTGGCCTTTCGAAGTCGACACTTAATGCCGTTCGACAGTCTGGATCCTCGCGATCCTGGGACAGTTGGTCCTGCACCGATCTGGCCCTATTTGTCTGAGATATAGCTTCCGAAGATTTGGATTTGCATATCTTTGAAATACTGGTTTTTTCTGTAAGCTATATCTCTGCTATACAGCAGCCGATCCGTGCGTGGCATGCCTCTCCGTGATCGGGAGAGTCCTGCCAATCGATTGCCATCAGAAAAAAGGACATCAATTTTTTCACGATTTTCGCAAAAAATCATTATGGTTACATCATTAAATTTTCAAAAAAATCGGCCTGATTTTCGAAGTCGACATTTTGATGCCGTTCGACAGTCTGGATCCTCGCGATCCTGGGACAGTTGGTCCTGCACCGATCTGGCCCTATTTGTCTGAGATATAGCTTTCGAAGATTTGGATTTGCATATCTTTGAAATACTGGTTTTTTCTGTAAGCTATATCTCTGCTATACAGCAGCCGATCCGTGCGTCGCATGCCTCTCCGTGATCGGGAGAGTCCTGCCAATCGATTGCCATCAGAAAAAAAGGACATCAATTTTTTCACGATTTTCGCAAAAAATCATGATGGTTACAACATTAAATTTTCAAAAAATCGGCCTGATTTTCGAAGTCGACATTTTGATGCAGTTCCTTGCGATCCTGGGACAGTTGGTCCTGCACCGATCTGGCCCTATTTGTCTGAGATATAGCCTTTCCGAAGATTTGGATTTGCATATCTTTGAAATACTGGTTTTTTCTGTAAGCTATATCTCTGCTATACAGCAGCCGATCCGTGCGTGGCATGCCTCTCCGTGATCGGGAGAGTCCTGCCAATCGATTGCCATCAGAAAAAAGACATCAATTTTTTCACGATTTTCGCAAAAAATCATATGATGTAACCATCATTAAATTTTCAAAAAATCGCCCTGATTTTCGAAGTCGACATTTTGATGCAGTTCGACAGTCCGGATCCTCGCGATCCTGGGACAGTTGGTCCTGCACCGATCTGGCCATATTTGTCTGAGATATAGCTTCCGAAGATTTGGACTTGCATATCTTTGAAATACTGGTTTTTCTGTAAGCTATATCTCTGCTATACGGCAGCCGATCCGTGCGTGGCATGCCTCTCCGTGATTGGGAGAGTCCTGCCAATCGATTGCCATCAGAAAAAAGGACATCAATTTTTTCACGATTTTCGCAAAATATCTCTGCTATACGGCAGCCGATCCGTGCGTGGCATGCCTCTCCGTGATTGGAGAGTCCTGCAATCGATTGCCATCAGAAAAAAGGACATCAATTTTTTCACGATTTTCGCAAAAAATCATTATGTAACCATAATGTAACCGACCCGACATTAAATTTTCAAAAATCGGCCTGATTTTCGAAGTCGAGACTTTAATGCCGTTCGACAGTCTGGATCCTCGCGATCCTGGGACAGTTGGTCCTGCACCGAACTGGCCCTATTTGTCTGAGATATAGCCTTCCGAACATTTGGATTTGCATATCTTCAAATGCTGGTTTTTTCTGTAAGCTATATCTCTGCTATACAGCAGCGATCCGTGCGTGGCATGCCTCTCCGTGATCGGGAGAGTCCTGCCAATCGATTGCCATCAGAAAAAAGGACATCAATTTTTTCACGATTTTCGCAAAAAAAATCATTATGGTTACATCATTAAATTTTCAAAAAATCCGCCTGATTTTCGAAGTCGACATTTTGATGCCGTTCGACAGTCTGGATCCTCGCGATCCTGGGACAGTTGGTCCTGCACCGATCTGGCCATATTTGTCTGAGATATAGCTTTCCGAAGATTTGGATTTGCAAATCTTTGAAATACTGGTTTTTTCTGTAAGCTATATCTCTGCTATACGGCAGCGATCCGTGCGTGGCATGCCTCTCCGTGATCGGGAGAGTCCTGCCAATCGATTGCCATCGGAAAAAAGAACATCAATTTTTTCACGATTTTCGCAAAAAATCATAATGGTTACAACATTAAATTTTCAAAAATCGGCCTGATTTTCGAAGTCGACATTTTGATGCAGTTCCTTGCGATCCTGGGACAGTTGGTCCTGCACCGATCTGGCCCCATTTGTCTGAGATATAGCCTTCCGAAGATTTGATTTGCATATCTTTGAAATACTGGTTTTTTCTGTAAGCTATATCTCTGCTATACAGCAGCCGATCCGTGCGTGGCATGCCTCTCCGTGATTGGGAGAGTCCTGCCAATCGATTGCCATCAGAAAAAAGGACATCAATTTTTTCACGAATTTCGCAAAAAATCATATGATGTAACCATCATTAAATTTTCAAAAAATCGCCCTGATTTTCGAAGTCGACATTTTCATGCAGTTCGACAGTCTGGATCCTCGCAATCCTGGGACAGTTGGTCCTGCACCGATCTGGCCATATTTGTCTGAGATATAGCTTTCCGAAGATTTGGACTTGCATATCTTTGAAATACTGGTTTTTTCTGTAAGCTATATCTCTGCTATACGGCAGCCGATCCGTGCGTGGCATGCCTCTCCGTGATTGGGAGAGTCCTGCCAATCGATTGCCATCAGAAAAAAGGACATCAATTTTTTCACGATTTTCGCAAAAAATCATTATGTAACCATAATGTCCGTGATTGGGAGAGTCCTGCCAATCGATTGCCATCAGAAAAAAGGACATCAATTTTTCACGATTTTCGCAAAAAATCATTACATTATGTAACCATAATGTAACCGACCCGACATTAAATTTTCAAAAAATCGGCCTGATTTTCGAAGTCGAGACTTTAATGCCGTTCGACAGTCTGGATCCTCGCGATCCTGGGACAGTTGGTCCTGCACCGATCTGGCCCTATTAGTCTGAGATATAGCCTTCCGAAGATTTGGATTTGGATATCTTTGAAATACTGGTTTTTTCTGTAAGCTATATCTCTGCTATACAGCAGCCGATCCGTGCGTGGCATGCCTCTCCGTGATCGGGAGAGTCCTGCCAGTCGATTGCCATCAGAAAAAAAAGACATCAATTTTTTCACGATTTTCGCAAAAAATCATTATGGTTACATCATTAAATTTTCAAAAAATCGGCCTGATTTTCGAAGTCGACATTTTGATGCAGTTCCTTGCGATCCTGGGACAGTTGGTCCTGCACCGATCTGGCCCTATTTGTCTGAGATATAGCCTTCCGAAGATTTGGATTTGCATATCTTTGAAATACTGGTTTTTTCTGTAAGCTATATCTCTGCTATACGGCAGCCGATCCGTGCGTGGCATGCCTCTCCGTGATCGGGGGTGTCCTGCCAATCGATTGCCATCAGAAAAAAGGACATCAATTTTTTCACGATTTTCGCAAAAAATCATTATGGTTATGATCGGGAGAGTCCTGCCAATCGATTGCCATCAGAAAAAAGGACATCAATTTTTTCACGATTTTCGCAAAAAATCATTATGGTTACATCATTAAATTTTCAAAAAATCGGCCTGATTTTCGAAGTCGACATTTTGATGCAGTTCCTTGCGATCCTGGGACAGTTGGTCCTGCACCGATCTGGCCCTATTTGTCTGAGATATAGCCTTCCGAAGATTTGGATTTGCATATCTTTGAAATACTGGTTTTTCTGTAAGCTATATCTCTGCTATACAGCAGCCGATCCGTGCGTGGCATGCCTCTCCGTGATTGGGAGAGTCCTGCCAATCGATTGCCATCAGAAAAAAGGACATCAATTTTTTCACTTTTTTCTCAAAAAATCATATGATGTAACCATCATTAAATTTTCAAAAAATCGCCCTGATTTTCGAAGTCGACATTTTCATGCAGTTCGACAGTCTGGATCCTCGCAATCCTGGGACAGTTGGTCCTGCACCGATCTGGCCATATTTGTCTGAGATATAGCTTTCCGAAGATTTGGACTTGCATATCTTTGAAATACTGGTTTTTCTGTAAGCTATATCTCTGCTATACGGCAGCCGATCCGTGCGTGGCATGCCTCTCCGTGATTGGGAGAGTCCTGCCAATCGATTGCCATCAGAAAAAAGGACATCAATTTTTTCACGATTTTCGCAAAAAATCATTATGTAACCATAATGTCCGTGATTGGGAGAGTCCTGCCAATCGATTGCCATCAGAAAAAAGGACATCAATTTTTTCACGATTTTCGCAAAAAATCATTACATTATGTAACCATAATGTAACCGACCCGACATTAAATTTTCAAAAAATCGGCCTGATTTTCGAAGTCGAGACTTTAATGCCGTTCGACAGTCTGGATCCTCGCGATCCTGGGACAGTTGGTCCTGCACCGATCTGGCCCTATTTGTCTGAGATATAGCTTTCCGAAGATTTGGACTTGCATATCTTTGAAATACTGGTTTTTTCTGTAAGCTATATCTCTGCTATACAGCAGCCGGTCCGTGCGTGGCATGCCTCTCCGTGATCGGGAGAGTCCTGCCAGTCGATTGCCATCAGAAAAAAAAGACATCAATTTTTTCACGATTTTCGCAAAAAATCATTATGGTTACATCATTAAATTTTCAAAAAATCGGCCTGATTTTCGAAGTCGACATTTTGATGCAGTTCCTTGCGATCCTGGGACAGTTGGTCCTGCACCGATCTGGCCCTATTTGTCTGAGATATAGCTTTCCGAAGATTTGGACTTGCATATCTTTGAAATACTGGTTTTTTCTGTAAGCTATATCTCTGCTATACGGCAGCCGATCCGTGCGTGGCATGCCTCTCCGTGATGGGAGAGTCCTGCCAATCGATTGCCATCAGAAAAAAGGACATCAATTTTTTCACGATTTTCGCAAAAAATCATTATGTAACCATAATGTAACCGACCCGACATTAAATTTTCAAAAAATCGGCCTGATTTTCGAAGTCGAGACTTTAATGCCGTTCGACAGTCTGTATCCTCGCGATCCTGGGACAGTTGGTCCTGCACCGAACTGGCCCTATTTGTCTGAGATATAGCCTTCCGAACATTTGGATTTGCATATCTTTCAAATGCTGGTTTTTTCTGTAAGCTATATCTCTGCTATACAGCAGCCGATCCGTGCGTGGCATGCCTCTCCGTGATCGGGAGAGTCCTGCCAATCGATTGCCATCAGAAAAAAGGACATCAATTTTTTCACGATTTTCGCAAAAAATCATTATGTTTTTACATCATTAAATTTTCAAAAAATCTACCTGATTTTCGAAGTCGACATTTTGATGCCGTTCGACAGTCTGGATCCTCGCGATCCTGGGACAGTTGGTCCTGCACCGATCTGGCCATATTTGTCTGAGATATAGCTTTCCGAAGATTTGGACTTGCATATCTTTGAAATACTGGTTTTTTCTGTAAGCTATATCTCTGCTATACGGCAGCCGATCCGTGCGTGGCATGCCTCTCCGTGATTGGGAGAGTCCTGCCAATCGATTGCCATCAGAAAAAAGGACATCAATTTTTTCACGATTTTCGCAAAAAATCATTATGTAACCATAATGTAACCGACCCGACATTAAATTTTCAAAAAATCGGCCTGATTTTCGAAGTCGAGACTTTAATGCCGTTCGACAGTCTGGATCCTCGCGATCCTGGGACAGTTGGTCCTGCACCGAACTGGCCCTATTTGTCTGAGATATAGCCTTCCGAACATTTGGATTTGCATATCTTTCAAATGCTGGTTTTTTCTGTAAGCTATATCTCTGCTATACAGCAGCCGATCCGTGCGTGGCATGCCTCTCCGTGATCGGGAGAGTCCTGCCAATCGATTGCCCTCAGAAAAAAGGACATCAATTTTTTCACGATTTTCGCAAAAAATCATTATGTAACCATAATGTAACCGACCCGACATTAAATTTTCAAAAAATCGGCCTGATTTTCGAAGTCGAGACTTTAATGCCGTTCGACAGTCTGGATCCTCGCGATCCTGGGACAGTTGGTCCTGCACCGAACTGGCCCTATTTGTCTGAGATATAGCCTTCCGAACATTTGGATTTGCATATCTTTCAAATGCTGGTTTTTTCTGTAAGCTATATCTCTGCTATACAGCAGCCGATCCGTGCGTGGCATGGCTCTCCGTGATCGGGAGAGTCCTGCCAATCGATTGCCATCAGAAAAAAGGACATCAATTTTTTCACGATTTTCGCAAAAAATCATTATGGTTACATCATTAAATTTTCAAAAAATCGACCTGATTTTCGAAGTCGACATTTTGATGCCGTTCGACAGTCTGGATCCTCGCGATCCTGGGACAGTTGGTCCTGCACCGATCTGGCCATATTTGTCTGAGATATAGCTTTCCGAAGATTTGGATTTGCAAATCTTTGAAATACTGGTTTTTTCTGTAAGCTATATCTCTGCTATACGGCAGCCGATGCGTGCGTGGCATGCCTCTCCGTGATCGGGAGAGTCCTGCCAATCGATTGCCATCGGAAAAAAGAACATAAATTTTTTCACGATTTTCGCAAAAAATCATAATGGTTACAACATTAAATTTTCAAAAAATCGGCCTGATTTTCGAAGTCGACATTTTGATGCAGTTCCTTGCGATCCTGGGACAGTTGGTCCTGCACCGATCTGGCCCCATTTGTCTGAGATATAGCCTTCCGAAGATTTGAATTTGCATATCTTTGAAATACTGGTTTTTTCTGTAAGCTATATCTCTGCTATACAGCAGCCGATCCGTGCGTGGCATGCCTCTCCGTGATTGGGAGAGTCCTGCCAATCGATTGCCATCAGAAAAAAGGACATCAATTTTTTCACGAATTTCGCAAAAAATCATATGATGTAACCATCATTAAATTTTCAAAAAATCGCCCTGATTTTCGAAGTCGACATTTTCATGCAGTTCGACAGTCTGGATCCTCGCAATCCTGGGACAGTTGGTCCTGCACCGATCTGGCCATATTTGTCTGAGATATAGCTTTCCGAAGATTTGGACTTGCATATCTTTGAAATACTGGTTTTTTCTGTAAGCTATATCTCTGCTATACGGCAGCCGATCCGTGCGTGGCATGCCTCTCCGTGATTGGGAGAGTCCTGCCAATCGATTGCCATCAGAAAAAAGGACATCAATTTTTTCACGATTTTCGCAAAAAATCATTATGTAACCATAATGTCCGTGATTGGGAGAGTCCTGCCAATCGATTGCCATCAGAAAAAAGGACATCAATTTTTTCACGATTTTCGCAAAAAATCATTACATTATGTAACCATAATGTAACCGACCCGACATTAAATTTTCAAAAAATCGGCCTGATTTTCGAAGTCGAGACTTTAATGCCGTTCGACAGTCTGGATCCTCGCGATCCTGGGACAGTTGGTCCTGCACCGATCTGGCCCTATTAGTCTGAGATATAGCCTTCCGAAGATTTGGATTTGGATATCTTTGAAATACTGGTTTTTTCTGTAAGCTATATCTCTGCTATACAGCAGCCGATCCGTGCGTGGCATGCCTCTCCGTGATCGGGAGAGTCCTGCCAGTCGATTGCCATCAGAAAAAAAAGACATCAATTTTTTCACGATTTTCGCAAAAAATCATTATGGTTACATCATTAAATTTTCAAAAAATCGGCCTGATTTTCGAAGTCGACATTTTGATGCAGTTCCTTGCGATCCTGGGACAGTTGGTCCTGCACCGATCTGGCCCTATTTGTCTGAGATATAGCCTTCCGAAGATTTGGATTTGCATATCTTTGAAATACTGGTTTTTTCTGTAAGCTATATCTCTGCTATACGGCAGCCGATCCGTGCGTGGCATGCCTCTCCGTGATCGGAGTGTCCTGCCAATCGATTGCCATCAGAAAAAAGGACATCAATTTTTTCACGATTTTCGCAAAAAATCATTATGGTTATGATCGGGAGAGTCCTGCCAATCGATTGCCATCAGAAAAAAGGACATCAATTTTTTCACGATTTTCGCAAAAAATCATTATGGTTACATCATTAAATTTTCAAAAAATCGGCCTGATTTTCGAAGTCGACATTTTGATGCAGTTCCTTGCGATCCTGGGACAGTTGGTCCTGCACCGATCTGGCCCTATTTGTCTGAGATATAGCCTTCCGAAGATTTGGATTTGCATATCTTTGAAATACTGGTTTTTTCTGTAAGCTATATCTCTGCTATACAGCAGCCGATCCGTGCGTGGCATGCCTCTCCGTGATTGGGAGAGTCCTGCCAATCGATTGCCATCAGAAAAAAGGACATCAATTTTTTCACTTTTTTTCTCAAAAAATCATATGATGTAACCATCATTAAATTTTCAAAAAATCGCCCTGATTTTCGAAGTCGACATTTTCATGCAGTTCGACAGTCTGGATCCTCGCAATCCTGGGACAGTTGGTCCTGCACCGATCTGGCCATATTTGTCTGAGATATAGCTTTCCGAAGATTTGGACTTGCATATCTTTGAAATACTGGTTTTTTCTGTAAGCTATATCTCTGCTATACGGCAGCCGATCCGTGCGTGGCATGCCTCTCCGTGATTGGAGAGTCCTGCCAATCGATTGCCATCAGAAAAAAGGACATCAATTTTTTCACGATTTTCGCAAAAAATCATTATGTAACCATAATGTCCGTGATTGGGAGAGTCCTGCCAATCGATTGCCATCAGAAAAAAGGACATCAATTTTTTCACGATTTTCGCAAAAAATCATTACATTATGTAACCATAATGTAACCGACCCGACATTAAATTTTCAAAAAATCGGCCTGATTTTCGAAGTCGAGACTTTAATGCCGTTCGACAGTCTGGATCCTCGCGATCCTGGGACAGTTGGTCCTGCACCGATCTGGCCCTATTTGTCTGAGATATAGCTTTCCGAAGATTTGGACTTGCATATCTTTGAAATACTGGTTTTTTCTGTAAGCTATATCTCTGCTATACAGCAGCCGATCCGTGCGTGGCATGCCTCTCCGTGATCGGGAGAGTCCTGCCAGTCGATTGCCATCAGAAAAAAAGACATCAATTTTTTCACGATTTTCGCAAAAAATCATTATGGTTACATCATTAAATTTTCAAAAAATCGGCCTGATTTTCGAAGTCGACATTTTGATGCAGTTCCTTGCGATCCTGGGACAGTTGGTCCTGCACCGATCTGGCCCTATTTGTCTGAGATATAGCTTTCCGAAGATTTGGACTTGCATATCTTTGAAATACTGGTTTTTTCTGTAAGCTATATCTCTGCTATACGGCAGCCGATCCGTGCGTGGCATGCCTCTCCGTGATTGGGAGAGTCCTGCCAATCGATTGCCATCAGAAAAAAGGACATCAATTTTTTCACGATTTTCGCAAAAAATCATTATGTAACCATAATGTAACCGACCCGACATTAAATTTTCAAAAAATCGGCCTGATTTTCGAAGTCGAGACTTTAATGCCGTTCGACAGTCTGTATCCTCGCGATCCTGGGACAGTTGGTCCTGCACCGAACTGGCCCTATTTGTCTGAGATATAGCCTTCCGAACATTTGGATTTGCATATCTTTCAAATACTGGTTTTTTCTGTAAGCTATATCTCTGCTATACGGCAGCCGATCCGTGCGTGGCATGCCTCTCCGTGATTGGGAGAGTCCTGCCAATCGATTGCCATCAGAAAAAAGGACATCAATTTTTTCACGATTTTCGCAAAAAATCATTATGTAACCATAATGTAACCGACCCGACATTAAATTTTCAAAAAATCGGCCTGATTTTCGAAGTCGAGACTTTAATGCCGTTCGACAGTCTGGATCCTCGCGATCCTGGGACAGTTGGTCCTGCACCGAACTGGCCCTATTTGTCTGAGATATAGCCTTCCGAACATTTGGATTTGCATATCTTTCAAATGCTGGTTTTTTCTGTAAGCTATATCTCTGCTATACAGCAGCCGATCCGTGCGTGGCATGCCTCTCCGTGATCGGGAGAGTCCTGCCAATCGATTGCCATCAGAAAAAAGGACATCAATTTTTTCACGATTTTCGCAAAAAATCATTATGGTTACCTCATTAAATTTTCAAAAAATCGACCTGATTTTCGAAGTCGACATTTTGATGCCGTTCGACAGTCTGGATCCTAGCGATCCTGGGACAGTTGGTCCTGCACCGATCTGGCCATATTTGTCTGAGATATAGCTTTCCGAAGATTTGGATTTGCAAATCTTTGAAATACTGGTTTTTTCTGTAAGCTATATCTCTGCTATACGGCAGCCGATCCGTGCGTGGCATGCCTCTCCGTGATCGGGAGAGTCCTGCCAGTCGATTGCCATCAGAAAAAAAAGACATCAATTTTTTCACGATTTTCGCAAAAAATCATGATGGTTACAACATTAAATTTTCAAAAAATCGGCCTGATTTTCGAAGTCGACATTTTGATGCAGTTCCTTGCGATCCTGGGACAGTTGGTCCTGCACCGATCTGGCCCTATTTGTCTGAGATATAGCCTTCCGAAGATTTGGATTTGCATATCTTTGAAATACTGGTTTTTTCTGTAAGCTATATCTCTGCTATACGGCAGCCGATCCGTGCGTGGCATGCCTCTCCGTGATCGGAGTGTCCTGCCAATCGATTGCCATCAGAAAAAAGGACATCAATTTTTTCACGATTTTCGCAAAAAATCATTATGGTTATGATCGGGAGAGTCCTGCCAATCGATTGCCATCAGAAAAAAAGGACATCAATTTTTTCACGATTTTCGCAAAAAATCATTATGGTTACATCATTAAATTTTCAAAAAATCGGCCTGATTTTCGAAGTCGACATTTTGATGCAGTTCCTTGCGATCCTGGGACAGTTGGTCCTGCACCGATCTGGCCCTATTTGTCTGAGATATAGCTTTCCGAAGATTTGGACTTGCATATCTTTGAAATACTGGTTTTTTCTGTAAGCTATATCTCTGCTATACAGCAGCCGATCCGTGCGTGGCATGCCTCTCCGTGATCGGGAGAGTCCTGCCAGTCGATTGCCATCAGAAAAAAAAGACATCAATTTTTTCACGATTTTCGCAAAAAATCATGATGGTTACAACATTAAATTTTCAAAAAATCGGCCTGATTTTCGAAGTCGACATTTTGATGCAGTTCCTTGCGATCCTGGGACAGTTGGTCCTGCACCGATCTGGCCATATTTGTCTGAGATATAGCTTTCCGAAGATTTGGACTTGCATATCTTTGAAATACTGGTTTTTTCTGTAAGCTATATCTCTGCTATACGGCAGCCGATCCGTGCGTGGCATGCCTCTCCGTGATCGGGAGAGTCCTGCCAATCGATTGCCATCGGAAAAAAAGAACATCAATTTTTTCACGATTTTCGCAAAAAATCATGATGGTTACAACATTAAATTTTCAAAAAATCGGCCTGATTTTCGAAGTCGACATTTTGATGCAGTTCCTTGCGATCCTGGGACAGTTGGTCCTGCACCGATCTGGCCATATTTGTCTGAGATATAGCTTTCCGAAGATTTGGACTTGCATATCTTTGAAATACTGGTTTTTTCTGTAAGCTATATCTCTGCTATACGGCAGCCGATCCGTGCGTGGCATGCCTCTCCGTGATTGGGAGAGTCCTGCCAATCGATTGCCATCAGAAAAAAGGACATCAATTTTTTCACGATTTTCGCAAAAAATCATTATGTAACCATAATGTAACCGACCCGACATTAAATTTTCAAAAAATCGGCCTGATTTTCGAAGTCGAGACTTTAATGCCGTTCGACAGTCTGGATCCTCGCGATCCTGGGACAGTTGGTCCTGCACCGAACTGGCCCTATTTGTCTGAGATATAGCCTTCCGAACATTTGGATTTGCATATCTTTCAAATGCTGGTTTTTTCTGTAAGCTATATCTCTGCTATACAGCAGCCGATCCGTGCGTGGCATGCCTCTCCGTGATCGGGAGAGTCCTGCCAATCGATTGCCATCAGAAAAAAGGACATCAATTTTTTCACGATTTTCGCAAAAAATCATTATGGTTACATCATTAAATTTTCAAAAAAATCGACCTGATTTTCGAAGTCGACATTTTGATGCCGTTCGACAGTCTGGATCCTCGCGATCCTGGGACAGTTGGTCCTGCACCGATCTGGCCATATTTGTCTGAGATATAGCTTTCCGAAGATTTGGATTTGCAATCTTTGAAATACTGGTTTTTTCTGTAAGCTATATCTCTGCTATACGGCAGCCGATCCGTGCGTGGCATGCCTCTCCGTGATCGGGAGAGTCCTGCCAATCGATTGCCATCGAAAAAAGAACATCAATTTTTTCACGATTTTCGCAAAAAATCATGATGGTTACAACATTAAATTTTCAAAAAATCGGCCTGATTTTCGAAGTCGACATTTTGATGCAGTTCCTTGCGATCCTGGGACAGTTGGTCCTGCACCGATCTGGCCATATTTGTCTGAGATATAGCTTTCCGAAGATTTGGACTTGCATATCTTTGAAATACTGGTTTTTTCTGTAAGCTATATCTCTGCTATACGGCAGCCGATCCGTGCGTGGCATGCCTCTCCGTGATTGGGAGAGTCCTGCCAATCGATTGCCATCAGAAAAAAGGACATCAATTTTTTCACGATTTTCGCAAAAAATCATTATGTAACCATAATGTAACCGACCCGACATTAAATTTTCAAAAAATCGGCCTGATTTTCGAAGTCGAGACTTTAATGCCGTTCGACAGTCTGGATCCTCGCGATCCTGGGACAGTTGGTCCTGCACCGATCTGGCCCTATTAGTCTGAGATATTGCCTTCCGAAGATTTGGATTTGGATATCTTTGAAATACTGGTTTTTTCTGTAAGCTATATCTCTGCTATACAGCAGCCGATCCGTGCGTGGCATGCCTATCGGGAGAGTCCTGCCAATCGATTGCCATCAGAAAAAAGACATCAATTTTTTCACGATTTTCGCAAAAAATCATTATGGTTACATCATTAAATTTTCAAAAAATCGGCCTGATTTTCGAAGTCGACATTTTGATGCAGTTCCTTGCGATCCTGGGACAGTTGGTCCTGCACCGATCTGGCCCTATTTGTCTGAGATATAGCCTTCCGAAGATTTGGATTTGGATATCTTTGAAATACTGGTTTTTTCTGTAAGCTATATCTCTGCTATACGGCAGCCGATCCGTGCGTGGCATGCCTCTCCGTGATCGGGAGTGTCCTGCCAATCGACTGCCATCAGAAAAAAGGACATCAATTTTTTCACGATTTTCGCAAAAAATCATTATGTAACCATAATGTAACCGACCCGACATTAAATTTTCAAAAAATCGGCCTGATTTTCGAAGTCGACATTTTCATGCAGTTCGACGGTCTGGATCCTTGCGATCCTGGGACAGTTGGTCCTGCACCGAACTGGCCCTATTTGTCTGAGATATAGCCTTCCGAAGATTTGGATTTGCATATCTTTCAAATGCTGGTTTTTTCTGTAAGCTATATCTCTGCTATACAGCAGCCGATCCGTGCGTGGCATGCCTCTCCGTGATTGGGAGAGTCCTGCCAATCGATTGCCATCAGAAAAAAGGATATCAATTTTTTCACGATTTTCGCAAAAAATCATTATGTAACCATAATGTAACTGACCCGACATTAAATTTTCAAAAAATCGGCCTGATTTTCGAAGTCGAGACTTTAATGCCGTTCGACAGTCTGGATCCTCGCGATCCTGGGACAGTTGGTCCTGCACCGATCTGGCCCTATTAGTCTGAGATATAGCCTTCCGAAGATTTGGATTTGGATATCTTTGAAATACTGGTTTTTTCTGTAAGCTATATCTCTGCTATACAGCAGCCGATCCGTGCGTGGCATGCCTCTCCGTGATCGGGAGAGTCCTGCCAATCGATTGCCATCAGAAAAAAGACATCAATTTTCTCACGATTTTCGCAAAAAATCATTATGGTAACATCATTAAATTTTCAAAAAATCGGCCTGATTTTCGAAGTCGACATTTTGATGCAGTTCCTTGCGATCCTGGGACAGTTGGTCCTGCACCGATCTGGCCCTATTTGTCTGAGATATAGCCTTCCGAAGATTTGGATTTGCATATCTTTCAAATGCTGGTTTTTTCTGTAAGCTATATCTCTGCTATACAGCAGCCGATCCGTGCGTGGCATGCCTCTCCGTGATCGGGAGAGTCCTGCCAATCGATTGCCATCAGAAAAAAGGACATCAGTTTTTTCACGATTTTCGCAAAAAATCATTATGGTTGCATCATTAAATTTTCAAAAAATCGGCCTGATTTTCGAAGTCGACATTTTCATGCAGTTCGACGGTCTGGATCCTTGCGATCCTGGGACAGTTGGTCCTGCACCGATCTGGCCCTATTTGTCAGAGATATAGCCTTCCGAAGATTTGGATTTGCATATCTTTGAAATACTGGTTTTTTCTGTAAGCTATATCTCTGCTATACAGCAGCCGATCCGACGTGGCATGCCTCTCCGTGATCGGGAGAGTCCTGCCAATCGACTGCAATCGGAAAAAGGGACATCAATTTTTTCACGATTTTCGCAAAAAATCATGATGGTTACATCATTAAATTTTCAAAAAATCGGCCTGATTTTCGAAGTTGACATTTTGATGCAGTTCCTTGCGATCCTGGGACAGTTGGTCCTGCACCGAACTGACCCTATTTGTCTGAGATATAGCCTTCCGAAGATTTGGATTTGCATATCTTTCAAATGCTGGTTTTTTCTGTAAGCTATATCTCTGCTATACGGCAGCCGATCCGGGCGTGGCATGCCTCTCCGTGATTGGGAGAGTCCTGCCAATCGATTGCCATCAGAAAAAAGGACATCAATTTTTTCACGATGTTAAGCTATTAAGCGTTTTTAACAACTGTTGCAATTTGAAGTTAATGAAAGTCGAGAGGCTGTTTATAATTCACAATTTATTTGCATATGTAAACCAACATATCGCGTATGTACATATGGGGATGTTTGGGGCGAACGATTGATGCGAGGATGTTAGTCTAATAGCTGCGACGATTAGCTCAAGACTGCCCATGCAAGGGCTGACGCAGCAAGCTTAGAGGCGAGCGAGAGCGTATGATATCCCGAGAGCGTTAGAGCTGCTCGGGGACGCTGTTAAGCCGAGTCCGAGAGATTGCGACATAAGGAGACGAGAGAATTCCACTGCATGCGCATATGCGGTAGCAAATGATCTTTGCAGTGGGGCATTGGAAACGACAACACCAAAATGCATTTCCTTTGGGCCGCACCACTGGCAATAATTTAAAATATTTAAGCTGCTTGACCCGACATACTCCCCCCGTTCGAAGCCTGACATTCAACAGCATCTTTAAGGGGCAGCAGGCACAGCTTGTTGACGGCGCGCTTGGTGATTCCAGATGACGTCTTCAGCACAGCAGCTCGGGCAACGCCATCTCGTCCAGGCTCGACCACTCTCGCCAGTGGCCACTTCATGGGAGGAAGATTCTCATCCTTGACAAGAACCAAATCTGCGACTGCTAAACTAGGCTTCGCAGTGCGCCACTTTGAGCGCTGCTGCAGTGACGTTATGTACTCCTCCTTCCACCGGGACCAAAAGAGCTGCTGCAGGTACGAAACGCGCTGCCAGCCGTCCAGGCGATCGAAGTTTAGCTGCGTGACGTCAGGCTCAGCGAACGAAGCAGGAGGGCCACCATTCAAGAAATGCGCTGGAGTTAGAACATCTAGATCGGCAGGGCTCTCTGAAATTGAAACTAAAGGTCTTGAATTAATCACTGCCGTGATGTGGCACAACAGCGTCTGCAGCTCGTCAAATCCAAGAACCGAGTTGCCTATCGCACGGTAGAAGTGGTACTTGGCCGTCTTCACTGCAGCCTCCCATAGACCACCAAAATGAGGGGAGCGCGGAGGAATGAAATGCCAGTCTATAGCCTCGACCAAGCAAAAATCCAGCAGCGCCTTCTGATGGTCATCGCTGAGGACCAGGCGCTTTAATTTCATCAGCTCATTCTTAGCGCCGACAAAATTGGTTGCGTTGTCTGACCAAATTTGCCGCGGCTTCCGTCTGGTACATATGAAGCGCTTTAGTCCATGTAGAAAAGCAACTGTGGATAAGTCCTTTATAAGCTCCAGATGAACAGCCTTGGTAGCGAAACAAATGAAGACGCAGACGTAGCACTTGATTGGAGCCTTGTTGCGTGCCTCCGGTTTGTAGAAAAACGGCCCACAGAAGTCCACGCCTGTGATCTCAAAGGCATGAGAACCATCGAGCCTCTCCTTTGGAAGATCCGCCATAATATGCTCCAATACCCTGGGCTTCAGTCGAAAGCATCTTACGCACTTGTTTACTGCCTTGTTTACCGTCTTCCTCCCCCAATAGGCCAATATTGGGATCGAATTAGTCCAAGCAAAGCTCGAGGACCAGCGTGCAGATTCCGCTCATGAAAATGGGAGATTATTGCAAGAGTCAGTGGATGGCTGCTGGGCAAGATGATGGGATGACGACCATCAAAATCCAACGAAGAGTTTTTCAGTCGACCATCTACCCTGAGAAGTCCAAACTGATCCATGAATGGCGATAACGATGCGATTGAGCTCGATGAGGAGTCTGCTTCCCTTGCCCGCAGTGACTTCATGTCCTCCATAGCTGAGTACGCTGGACTAGTCGTAGCACTACCTGGGTTCCATGTTCAATGTCTGAGACAGTGAGTCCGGGGCGCCGAATTCGGTTGCAAAACTTGTGAATGTATCCGAAAACGCGTTGCAAAGAAGCAAATGAATTCGCATACTTGGAATCAGCAATAATGTCCACGTAGGGCGATTTGACCAGAAGAGCCTTCCGACGAAGTTCAAGGGCTGGCTTATCAGGTAGCACAGTGGGTGGCCAGTCAGCTGAGGAGCCGCAAAGAAATGGAGGACCATGAGCCCAAAGAGGTGACTCATTCAGCTCAGTCGGATGAGCCCCTCGAGACAGAATGTCGGCTGGGATTAAAGCTGTGGGAACATAGCGCCATTACATTTTTTCGGTCATTTCCTGAATCGTTGACACTCTATTTGCAACAAAAATATTAAATCTTGACGGCTCGTCCCGAATCCAAGAGAGCGCAACGGCAGAATCACACCAACAGTAACACCTTCCCTTGAATTCATTAATTCCAGCTATCTCAGATATGAGCCTAGCCAGCAACTCTGCTCCACAAAGCTCCAACTTTGGTACTGTAAGTGTCTTCAAAGGAGCCACACGAGATTTGGCACAAGGTAAGTGACTGCTGAAATGCTGACCCTTGGACACGACATAAATGCATGCACCATAAGCCTCGATGCTGGCATCGCAAAATCCGTGAATTTCCAGCGTAGAATCTGGAAGGAGCACAAGCCGAGGAAATTCAAATCGACGAATCTGACCAAAACTGGTGCATATTTCCTGCCACTCGGTGTTCAGTGCGACTGGAAGGCTTTCATCCCAGGACAACTTCTCTCGGCACAAACGCTGGAGAAAGATTTTGGATTTAGTAATTACGGGACCAGCTAGTCCGAGAGGATCGTAGAATCGCGATATGGATGACAAAACAGAGCGCCTGCAGGAATTCAAAGAAGATTGAAGGGCCGAGAACGAAAATAATAGTAGATCAGAAACCGGATCCCACGCAAGTCCTAAAGTTTTAGTCACATGGCTGCCATCGGCGAACTTCAAAAATGTTTCCTTGTCCTCTTCCGGAACTCCATCCAGCACAGCAGGGACGTTCGAACACCATTTCCTCAATCTGAACTGACCTCTAGACAAAATTCCAGTAGTTTGCTCCCGAATCCGGATAGCCTCCTCCTGCGAGCTGGCTCCAGATATCAAGTCATCCACGTAGAAGTCACGGCGAAGGATTTCAGCTCCAACTGGAAACGCCATCTGCTCGTCTATTGCCAACTGATGCATCGCTCGCACAGATAGATAGGAGGCAGGCTTCGTCCCATAAGTAACGGTGTCCAATTGAAACACACGCAAGTCTTCTTCCCTGGAGTTTCTCCACAGAATACACTGCAAGTTGCTATCCTCGGTCGAGACTCTTACACAACGATACATCTTGCAGATATCTCCCGTAATCGCACCGGCGTATGACCGAAATTGAGCAAGAATATGAAACAGTTTGGGTTGGATTACGGGACCAGCCACTAAAACGTCGTTCAGGGAATATCCAGGTGAAGCGGATCCATCAAAAACGACGCGAAGTTTGGTCATAGAACTATCTTCCTTCATGACGCAATGGTGAGGCAAAAAATATCGGCAGTTGCTGATTGACTGGGTAGGAACATATGGACATATGGCCTAAATCAAGGTACTCCTTTATAAATTCTGCATACTGAGATTTAACATCAGGGCGACGATCTAACTTTCTCTCAAGGGTCAGGAATCTACGAAGCGCTTGATTGTAAGATTCTCCAAGGAGATCCAAATTATATTTTGCTGGCAGCCGAACACAATAATCGCCTTTATGTAGTCGACGGAAATGCTGCACAAAGTGTGCTTCACAATCTAGCTCTTCTTTGGTAGACTTTATTATTGGTTCGATGCTATTTTCTACCTCCCAAAACCTCTGAAGAAGCACCTCAAGCCGATCCTCTGGACTATTATCCTCAGCAGCTACGGCCCGAGCGCGAGAGACCATCAACGAGGAACCTTTTAAACGCGAACAACTTCCAGACACGACCCATCCCAAGCGCGTTTTCTGAATTGAAGGTAATCCTGGCAGTAGCTTGACCTGACCAACACACAGGAGCTCGAAAAACAGACTTGCGCCAATTAGCAGATCGACGCGCTGCGGCTTATAAAACTCCGGATCAGCTAGTGGTGTGTTAGATGGAATGTTCCAGTTTTCAGTGTCAATTCCAAAGCTTGGCTGTCGATCGGTTATGCTAGAGGCTACAATGGCAGTGATGAGAGTTGAGTAATCCGATGAGCGAGAGTGCAGGCTAACGTTGACCGAAAATCCATCCGTGACGCCTATTCCCGAGACTGCAGTCGATGATTTCATTTTTCGAAGCTGAAGCTGATTCGCGAAACGAGAAGTTATTAGATGCAACTGGGAGCCGGAATCCAGCAACGCTCGGCAGGGAACTAAAACTCCGGAACGATTTTTGACTAAGACCGTGTCCGTGGCAAGGAAAACAACACCATTCCTGAGATCTTGGGCAATAAGGGCAGACGAGGTAGCCGCTGAAGTAGAGGGCGCAGTGGTATGCTCAGACGGCGTAGACTCAGACAGTGCAGACTGAGATGGAGTATACGGCGCTGATTTCCCTTGGACTGCGGTATCTTCAGGGCTACCAAAATGAAGGAGGGTATGGTGTCTACCCCCGCAGGTACGACAGTTGCTCGAGGTGCACTGAAGTAATCGATGCCCTGTTCTGAGACAATTTATACACAACGAAAGCCGCTTGGCTTCTTCTTTATGGCGATTTGTGGGGGACAGCGCTTTAAACTTCTGGCAGTGCTGGACCTCGTGAGCACCATCGTTGCACAGCGAGCAGCGTGCTACGGTTTGGTTCATTGTAACCAATGTGGACCTAGAATTATGATGCTTTCTACTTCTGCCCACCTGATTGCTCAACGCATAGCTTGCCATAGAAAAGTCCATCGTCTCCAATGATCTGCATCGCTGCTCCAAGAAGGAGGCCATAGATTCCCACTACGGAATTAAGTTTGCGAATGCGGGGTCGTTGAATCGTTCCTCCCACTTCTCTTGGCTCGCTGGATCCAGTTTTCGGACGACGATGCATCCTGCGATCTGCTCAGTGGTGCCCAAGCCCTGGAGCGCGCGCATATGTGAATTGAACTTGTCTGAAAGCTCCCGAAGCATGACCACTGACCCAGGTTCCACAGCCTGGAGCGCCAAGATCTCATTGATGTGTGCCTGAAAGACCAATCGCCGATTATTGAATCTGTTTTCCAACAAATCTAATGCCACAGCATAATTGCCATCTGAGATTTCCAGCGACCGAACAGTCTCCAATGCCGAATCCCGCAGACAGGAACGCAAATGCTGGAGCTTATCTATGTTTGTTAAGTCCGGATGGCTGTCGATGATGGCAGCAAACATTGAAAAAAAGTCCGTCCAGTTCGCATACCCGCCGCTAAACGTCGGCAATTGTATAGGAGGCAGGGATGGTACTTGCCTACGGTGAGGTAGAAATTGCGAGCCGGCAAACTCAACCGTAGTATTTCCTCCAGCCAAGATAGAATGAAACGGCATGCGGCCGCTACTCTTAGCCATTTCCCTCATAATCGCCGCCTTCAGAGAGCTTGCAAGTGACTCAAAAATGTCACACAAACCACTGTGAATTTCGCTTCGATCCAATTCCTCAAGCTCGCCGTGAAACATCTCAAATTTGCTGATCAACTTCTCGACTTGCTCTTGCTTTACCACGAGCATGTAGTAGTCACAGTCTGACGACTAATTCTGCCAAGCGGTAGCTAACCTTTTCATTTTCTCGCATAATTCCGTTGACTTAAGCTTCAAAAAAGACACCCTGTTTTGCTCACTGGTCATTGGAATTTCGTTAGCAGCATTAATTTCCATGGTAGCGGCAGCGTTAGCAGAAAGACCAACGTCTCTAGCGGGAAGATGATCGCAAAGAGTAACACGAGCAATAGACGACAAGAACCAAGCCCAGCAAGCGAACAGCTATGTACGAACTGTATATACAAAGGCGACCGGTGTAAGAAACGTTTCTTGCGGGAAGATGACCGAAAAGAGAAGCGCAAGCCAACAGCTCCGTGCACTACCGAATATGCAGGGGAGGCCGGTGTATATATGTATGGATAACTTATGTGGTCGATGACACTGGTTGAGATGGCAATTAGTTAAGATCTTTGAATGCTTTATTAGTTTGTAATTGCACTGATGGATTACTTATTGCACAATCACGTCGGGGTCACCAAATGTTAAGCTATTAGGCGTTTTTAACAACTGTTGCAATTTGAAGTTAATGAAAGTCGAGAGGCTGTTTATAATTCACAATTTATTTGCATATGTAAACCAACTTATCGCGTATGTACATATGGGGATGATTGGGGCGAACGATTGATGCGAGGATGTTAGTCTAATAGCTGCGACGATTAGCTCAAGACTGCCCATGCAAGGGCTGACGGGCCAAATTGCCGGGCCCTATGCAGCCCGAGAGAGTTAGAGCTGCTCGGGGACGCTGTTAAGCCGAGTCCGAGAGATTGCGACATAAGGAGACGAAAGAATTCCGCTGCATGCGCATATGCGGTAGCAAATGATCTTTGCAGTGGGGGCATTGGAAACGACAACACCAAAATGCATTTCCTTTGGACCGCACCACTGGCAATAATTTAAAATATTTAAGCTGCTTGACCCGACACACGATTTTCGCAAAAAATTTTTAAATTTTAAAAAAATCGGCCTGATTTTCGAAGTTGAGACTTTGATGCCGTTCGACAGTCTGGATCCTCGCGATCCTGGGACAGTTGGTCCTGCACCGATCTGGCCCTATTTGTCTGAGATATAGCCTTCCGAAGATTTTGATTTGCATATCTTTGAAATACTGGTTTTTTCTGTAAGCTATATCTCTGCTATACGGCAGCCGATCCGGGGTGGCATGCCTCTCCGTGATTGGGAGAGTCCTGCCCTATTTTCGCAAAAAATCATGATGGTTACATCATTAAATTTTAAAAAAATCGGCCTGATTTTTGAAGTCGAGACTTTGATGCCGTTCGACAGTCTGGATCCTCGCGATCCTGGGACAGTTCGTCCTGCACCGATCTGGCCCTATTTGTCTGAGATATAGCGTTCCGAAGATTTGGATTTGCATATCTTTGAAATACTGTTTTTTTCTGTAAGCTATATCACTGCTATACGGCAGCCGATCCGGGGTGGTATGCCTCTCCGTGATTGGGAGAGTCCTGCCAATCGATTGCCATCAGAAAAAAGGACATCAATTTTTTCACGATTTTCGCAAAAAATCATGATGGTTAGTTACATCATTAATTTTTAAATAAATCGGCCTGATTTTCGAAGTCGACATTTTGATGCCGTTCGACAGTCTGGATCCTCGCGATCCTGGGACAGTTGGTCCTGCACCGATCTGGCCCTATTTGTCTGAGATATAGCCTTCCGAAGATTTGGATTTGCATATCTTTGAAATACTGGTTTTTTCTGTAAGCTATATCTCTGCTATACAGCAGCCGATCCGGGCGTGGCATGCCTCTCCGTGATCGGGAGAGTCCTGCCAATCGACTGCCCGATCTGGCCCTAGTTTTCTGAGATATAGCCTTCCGAAGATTTGGATTTGCATATCTTTGAAATACTGGTTTTTTCTGTAAGCTATATCTCTGCTATACAGCAGCCGACCCGGGCGTGGCATGCTTTTCCGTGATCGGGAGAGTCCTGCCAATCGACTGCCATCGGAAAAAAGGACATCAATTTTTTCACGATTTTCGCAAAAAATCATGATGGTTGTTACATCATTAAATTTTCAAAAAATCGGCCTGATTTTCGAATTCGAGACTTTGATGCCGTTCGACAGTCTGGATCCTCGCGATCCTGGGACAGTAGGACACCGATCTGGCCCTATTTGTCTGAGATATAGCGTTCCGAAGATTTGGATTTGCATATCTTTGAAATACTGGTTTTTCTGTAAGCTATATCTCTGCTATACAGCAGCCGATCCGTGCGTGGCATGCCTCTCCGTGATCGGGAGAGTCCTGCCAATCGACTGCCATCAGAAAAAAGACATCAATTTTTTCACGATTTTCGCAAAAAATCATAATGGTTAGTCAAAAATCATCATTAAATTTTCAAAAAATCGGCCTGATTTTCGAAGTCGAGACTTTGATGCCGTTCGACAGTCTGGATCCTCGCGATCCTGGGACAGTTGGTCCTGCACCGATCTGGCCCTATTTTTCTGAGATATAGCCTTCCGAAGATTTGGATTTGCATATCTTTGAAATACTGGTTTTTTCTGGAAGCTATATCTCTGCTATACAGCAGCCGATCCGTGCGTGGCATGCCTCTCCGTGATCGGGAGAGTCCTGCCCTATTTTCGCAAAAAATCATGATGGTTACATCATTAAATTTTAAAAAAATCGGCCTGATTTTTGAAGTCGAGACTTTGATGCCGTTCGACAGTCTGGATCCTCGCGATCCTGGGACAGTTCGTCCTGCACCGATCTGGCCCTATTTGTCTGAGATATAGCGTTCCGAAGATTTGGATTTGCATATCTTTGAAATACTGTTTTTTTCTGTAAGCTATATCTCTGCTATACGGCAGCCGATCCGGGGTGGTATGCCTCTCCGTGATTGGGAGAGTCCTGCCAATCGATTGCCATCAGAAAAAAGGACATCAATTTTTTCACGATTTTCGCAAAAAATCATGATGGTTAGTTACATCATTAATTTTTAAATAAATCGGCCTGATTTTCGAAGTCGACATTTTGATGCCGTTCGACAGTCTGGATCCTCGCGATCCTGGGACAGTTGGTCCTGCACCGATCTGGCCCTATTTGTCTGAGATATAGCCTTCCGAAGATTTGGATTTGCATATCTTTGAAATACTGGTTTTTTCTGTAAGCTATATCTCTGCTATACAGCAGCCGATCCGGGCGTGGCATGCCTCTCCGTGATCGGGAGAGTCCTGCCAATCGACTGCCCGCTCTGGCCCTAGTTTTCTGAGATATAGCCTTCCGAAGATTTGGATTTGCATATCTTTGAAATACTGGTTTTTTCTGTAAGCTATATCTCTGCTATACAGCAGCCGACCCGGGCGTGGCATGCTTTTCCGTGATCGGGAGAGTCCTGCCAATCGACTGCCATCAGAAAAAAGGACATCAATTTTTTCACGATTTTCGCAAAAAATCATAATGGTTAGTCAAAAATCATCATTAAATTTTCAAAAAATCGGCCTGATTTTCGAAGTCGAGACTTTGATGCCGTTCGACAGTCTGGATCCTCGCGATCCTGGGACAGTTGGTCCTGCACCGATCTGGCCCTATTTTTCTGAGATATAGCGTTCCGAAGATTTGGATTTGCATATCTTTGAAATACTGGTTTTTTCTGGAAGCTATATCTCTGCTATACAGCAGCCGATCCGTGCGTGGCATGCCTCTCCGTGATCGGGAGAGTCCTGCCAATCGACTGCCATCAGAAAAAAGGACATCAATTTTTTCACGATTTTCGCAAAAAATCATAATGGTTAGTCAAAAATCATCATTAAATTTTCAAAAAATCGGCCTGATTTTCGAAGTCGAGACTTTGATGCCGTTCGACAGTCTGGATCCTCGCGATCCTGGGACAGTTGTTCCTGCACCGATCTGGCCCTATTTGTCTGAGATATAGCCTTCCGAAGATTTGGATTTGCATATCTTTGAAATACTGGTTTTTTCTGTAAGCTCTATCTCTGCTATACAGCAGCCGACCCGGGCGTGGCATGCTTTTCCGTGATCGGGAGAGTCCTGCCAATCGACTGCCATCGGAAAAAAGGACATCAATTTTTTCACGATTTTCGCAAATAAGTCATAATGGTTGTTACATCATTAAATTTTCAAAAAATCGGCCTGATTTTCGAAGTCGAGACTTTGATGCCGTTCGACAGTCTGGATCCTCGCGATCCTGGGACTGTTTGTCCTGCACCGATCTGGCCCTATTTGTCTGAGATATAGCCTTCCGAAGATTTGGATTTGCATATCTTTGAAATACTGGTTTTTTCTGTAAGCTATATCTCTGCTATACAGCAGCCGATCCGTGCGTGGCATGCATCTCCGTGATCGGGAGAGTCCTGCCAATCGACTGCCATCAGAAAAAGGAAATAAATTTTTTCACGATTTTCGCAAAAAATCATGATGGTTGTTACATCATTAAATTTTCAAAAAATCGGACTGATTTTCAAAGTCGACATTTTGATGCAGTTCGACAGTCTGGATCCTCGCGATCCTGGGACAGTTGGTCCTGCACCGATCTGGCCCTATTTGTCTGAGATATAGCCTTCCGAAGATTTGGATTTGCATATCTTTGAAATACTGGTTTTTCTGTAAGCTATATCTCTGCTATACAGCAGATATCTCTGCTATACAGCAGCCGATCCGTGCGTGGCATGCATCTCCGTGATCGGGAGAGTCCTGCCAATCGACTGCCATCGGAAAAAGAACATCACTTTTTTCACGATTTTCGCAAAAAAGTCATGATGGTTGTTACATCATTAAATTTTCAAAAAATCGGCCTGATTTTCGAAGTTGAGACTTTGATGCCGTTCGACAGTCTGGATCCTCGCGATCCTGGGACAGTTGGTCCTGCACCGATCTGGCCCTATTTGTCTGAGATATAGCCTTCCGAAGATTTGGATTTGCATATCTTTGAAATACTGTTTTTTTTCTGTAAGCTATATCTCTGCTATACAGCAGCCGACCCGGGCGTGGCATGCTTTTCCGTGATCGGGAGAGTCCTGCCAATCGACTGCTATCGGAAAAAAGGACATCAATTTTTTCACGATTTTCGCAAAAAAGTCATGATGGTTGTTACATCATTAAATTTTCAAAAAATCGGCCTGATTTTCGAAGTCGACATTTTGATGCAGTTTGACAGTCTGGATACTCACGATCCTGGGACAGTTGGTCCTGCACCGATCTGGCCCTATTTGTCTGAGATATAGCGTTCCGAAGATTTGGATTTGCTTATCTTTAAAATACTGGTTTTTCTGTGAGCTATATCTCTGCTATACAGCTGCCGATCCGTGCGTGGCATGCCTCTCCGTGATCGGGAGAGTCCTGCCAATCGACTGCCATCGGAAAAAAGGACATCAATTTTTTCACGATTTTCGCAAAAAATCATGATGGTAAGTAACATCATTGAATTTTCAAAAAATCGGCCTGATTTTCGAAGTCGAGACTTTGATGCCGTTCGACAGTCTGGATCCTCGCGATCCTGGGACAGTTGGTCCTGCACCGATCTGGCCCTATTTGTCTGAGATATAGCGTTCCGAAGATTTGGATTTGCTTATCTTTGAAATACTGGTTTTTCTGTAAGCTATATCTCTGCTATACAGCTGCCGATCCGTGCGTGGCATGCCTCTCCGTGATCGGGAGAGTCCTGCCAATCGACTGCCATCGGAAAAAAGGACATCAATTTTTTCACGATTTTCGCAAAAAATCATGATGGTAAGTAACATCATTGAATTTTCAAAAATCGGCCTGATTTTCGAAGTCGACATTTTGATGCAGTTCGACAGTCTGGATCCTCGCGATCCTGGGACAGTTGGTCCTGCACCGATCTGGCCCTATTTGTCTGAGATATAGCCTTCCGAAGATTTGGATTTGCATATCTTTGAAATACTGGTTTTTTCTGTAAGCTATATCTCTGCTATACAGCAGCCGACCCGGGCGTGGCATGCTTTTCCGTGATCGGGAGAGTCCTGCCAATCGACTGCCATCGGAAAAAAGGACATCAATTTTTTCACGATTTTCGCAAAAAATCATGATGGTTGTTATATCATTAAATTTTCAAAAAATCGGCCTGATTTTCGAAGTCGAGACTTTGATGCCGTTCGACAGTCTGGATCCTCGCGATCCTGGGACAGTTGGTCCTGCACCGATCTGGCCCTATTTGTCTGAGATATAGCCTTCCGAAGATTTGGATTTGCATATCTTTGAAATACTGGTTTTTTCTGTAAGCTATATCTCTGCTATACAGCAGCCGATCCGTGCGTGGCATGCCTCTCCGTGATCGGGAGAGTCCTGCCAATCGACTGCCATCAGAAAAAGGAAATAAATTTTTTCAAGATTTTCGGAAAAAATCATGATGGTAACATCATTAAATTATCAAAAAATCGGCCTGATTTTCGAAGTCGGCATTTTGATGCAGTTCGACAGTCTGGATCCTCGCGATCCTGGGGCAGTTGGTCCTGCACCGATCTGGCCCTATTTGTCTGAGATATAGCCTTCCGAAGATTTGGATTTGCATATCTTTGAAATACTGTTTTTTTTCTGTAAGCTATATCTCTGCTATACAGCAGCCGACCCGGGCGTGGCATGCTTTTCCGTGATCGGGAGAGTCCTGCCAATCGACTGCCATCGGAAAAAAGGACATCAATTTTTTCACGATTTTCGCAAAAAAGTCATGATGGTTGTTACATCATTAAATTTTCAAAAAATCGGCCTGATTTTCGAAGTCGACATTTTGATGCAGTTTGACAGTCTGGATACTCACGATCCTGGGACAGTTGGTCCTGCACCGATCTGGCCCTATTTGTCTGAGATATAGCGTTCCGAAGATTTGGATTTGCTTATCTTTGAAATACTGGTTTTTCTGTAAGCTATATCTCTGCTATACAGCTGCCGATCCGTGCGTGGCATGCCTCTCCGTGATCGGGAGAGTCCTGCCAATCGACTGCCATCGGAAAAAAGACATCAATTTTTTCACGATTTTCGCAAAAAATCATGATGGTAAGTAACATCATTGAATTTTCAAAAAATCGGCCTGATTTTCGAAGTCGACATTTTGATGCAGTTCGACAGTCTGGATCCTCGCGATCCTGGGACAGTTGGTCCTGCACCGATCTGGCCCTATTTGTCTGAGATATAGCCTTCCGAAGATTTGGATTTGCATATCTTTGAAATACTGGTTTTTTCTGTAAGCTATATCTCTGCTATACAGCAGCCGACCCGGGCGTGGCATGCTTTTCCGTGATCGGGAGAGTCCTGCCAATCGACTGCCATCGGAAAAAAGGACATCAATTTTTTCACGATTTTCGCAAAAAAGTCATGATGGTTGTTACATCATTAAATTTTCAAAAAATCGGCCTGATTTTCGAAGTCGAGACTTTGATGCCGTTCGACAGTCTGGATCCTCGCGATCCTGGGACAGTTGGTCCTGCACCGATCTGGCCCTATTTGTCTGAGATATAGCCTTCCGAAGATTTGGATTTGCATATCTTTGAAATACTGGTTTTTCTGTAAGCTATATCTCTGCTATACAGCAGCCGATCCGTGCGTGGCATGCATCTCCGTGATCGGGAGAGTCCTGCCAATCGACTGCCATCGGAAAAAAGGACATCAATTTTTTCACGATTTTCGCAAAAAATCATGATGGTAAGTAACATCATTAAATTTTCAAAAAATCGGCCTGATTTTCGAAGTCGACATTTTGATGCAGTTCGACAGTCTGGATCCTCGCGATCCTGGGACAGTTGGTCCTGCACCGATCTGGCCCTATTTGTCTGAGATATAGCCTTCCGAAGATTTGGATTTGCATATCTTTGAAATACTGGTTTTTCTGTAAGCTATATCTCTGCTATACAGCAGCCGATCCGTGCGTGGCATGCCTCTCCGTGATCGGGAGAGTCCTGCCAATCGACTGCCATCGGAAAAAAGGACATCAATTTTTTCACGATTTTCGCAAAAAATCATGATGGTAAGTAACATCATTAAATTTTCAAAAAATCGGCCTGATTTTCGAAGTCGACATTTTGATGCAGTTCGACAGTCTGGATCCTCGCGATCCTTGACAGTTGGTCCTGCACCGATCTGGCCCTATTTGTCTGAGATATAGCCTTCCGAAGATTTGGATTTGCATATCTTTGAAATACTGGTTTTTTCTGTAAGCTATATCTCTGCTATACAGCAGCCGACCCGGGCGTGGCATGCTTTTCCGTGATCGGGAGAGTCCTGCCAATCGACTGCCATCGGAAAAAAGGACATCAATTTTTTCACGATTTTCGCAAAAAAGTCATGATGGTTGTTACATCATTAAATTTTCAAAAAATCGGCCTGATTTTCGAAGTCGACATTTTGATGCAGTTCGACAGTCTGGATCCTCGCGATCCTGGGACAGTTGGTCCTGCACCGATCTGGCCCTATTTGTCTGAGATATAGCCTTCCGAAGATTTGGATTTGCATATCTTTGAAATACTGGTTTTTTCTGTAAGCTATATCTCTGCTATACAGCAGCCGATCCGTGCGTGGCATGCATCTCCGTGATCGGGAGAGTCCTGCCAATCGACTGCCATCGGAAAAAAGGACATCAATTTTTTCACGATTTTCGCAAAAAATCATGATGGTAAGTAACATCATTAAATTTTCAAAAAATCGGCCTGATTTTCGAAGTCGACATTTTGATGCAGTTCGACAGTCTGGATCCTCGCGATCCTGGGACAGTTGGTCCTGCACCGATCTGGCCCTATTTGTCTGAGATATAGCCTTCCGAAGATTTGGATTTGCATATCTTTGAAATACTGGTTTTTTCTGTAAGCTATATCTCTGCTATACAGCAGCCGACCCGGGCGTGGCATGCTTTTCCGTGATCGGGAGAGTCCTGCCAATCGACTGCCATCGGAAAAAAGGACATCAATTTTTTCACGATTTTCGCAAAAAAGTCATGATGGTTGTTACATCATTAAATTTTCAAAAAATCGGCCTGATTTTCGAAGTCGACATTTTGATGCAGTTTGACAGTCTGGATACTCACGATCCTGGGACAGTTGGTCCTGCACCGATCTGGCCCTATTTGTCTGAGATATAGCGTTCCGAAGATTTGGATTTGCATATCTTTGAAATACTGGTTTTTCTGTAAGCTATATCTCTGCTATACAGCAGCCGATCCGTGCGTGGCATGCCTCTCCGTGATCGGGAGAGTCCTGCCAATCGACTGCCATCGGAAAAAAGGACATCAATTTTTTCACGATTTTCGCAAAAAATCATTAAATTTTCAAAAAATCGGCCTGATTTTCGAAGTCGACATTTTGATGCAGTTCGACAGTCTGGATCCTCGCGATCCTGGGACAGTTGGTCCTGCACCGATCTGGCCCTATTTGTCTGAGATATAGCCTTCCGAAGATTTGGATTTGCATATCTTTGAAATACTGGTTTTTTCTGTAAGCTATATCTCTGCTATACAGCAGCCGACCCGGGCGTGGCATGCTTTTCCGTGATCGGGAGAGTCCTGCCAATCGACTGCCATCGGAAAAAAGGACATCAATTTTTTCACGATTTTCGCAAAAAAGTCATGATGGTTGTTACATCATTAAATTTTCAAAAAATCGGCCTGATTTTCGAAGTCGAGACTTTGATGCCGTTCGACAGTCTGGATCCTCGCGATCCTGGGACAGTTGGTCCTGCACCGATCTGGCCCTATTTGTCTGAGATATAGCCTTCCGAAGATTTGGATTTGCATATCTTTGAAATACTGGTTTTTTCTGTAAGCTATATCTCTGCTATACAGCAGCCGATCCGTGCGTGGCATGCCTCTCCGTGATCGGGAGAGTCCTGCCAATCGACTGCCATCGGAAAAAAGGACATCAATTTTTTCACGATTTTCGCAAAAAATCATGATGGTTGGTACATCATTAAATTTTCAAAAAATCGGCCTGATTTTCGAAGTCGACACTTTGATGCCGTTCGACAGTCTGGATCCTCGCGATCCTGGGACAGTTGGTCCTGCACCGATCTGGCCCTATTTGTCTGAGATATAGCCTTCCGAAGATTTGGATTTGCATATCTTTGAAATACTGGTTTTTTCTGTAAGCTATATCTCTGCTATACAGCAGCCGATCCGTGCGTGGCATGCCTCTCCGTGATCGGGAGAGTCCTGCCAATCGACTGCCATCAGAAAAGGAATCAATTTTTTCAAGATTTTCGGAAAAAATCATGATGGTAACATCATTAAATTATCAAAAAATCGGCCTGATTTTCGAAGTCGGCATTTTGATGCAGTTCGACAGTCTGGATCCTCGCGATCCTGGGGCAGTTGGTCCTGCACCGATCTGGCCCTATTTGTCTGAGATATAGCCTTCCGAAGATTTGGATTTGCATATCTTTGAAATACTGTTTTTTTCTGTAAGCTATATCTCTGCTATACAGCAGCCGACCCGGGCGTGGCATGCTTTTCCGTGATCGGGAGAGTCCTGCCAATCGACTGCCATCGGAAAAAAGGACATCAATTTTTTCACGATTTTCGCAAAAAAGTCATGATGGTTGTTACATCATTAAATTTTCAAAAAATCGGCCTGATTTTCGAAGTCGACATTTTGATGCAGTTTGACAGTCTGGATACTCACGATCCTGGGACAGTTGGTCCTGCACCGATCTGGCCCTATTTGTCTGAGATATAGCGTTCCGAAGATTTGGATTTGCTTATCTTTGAAATACTGGTTTTTCTGTAAGCTATATCTCTGCTATACAGCAGCCGATCCGTGCGTGGCATGCCTCTCCGTGATCGGGAGAGTCCTGCCAATCGACTGCCATCAGAAAAAAGACATCAATTTTTTCACGATTTTCGCAAAAAATCATGATGGTTTCAAAATCATAATTTTCAAAAAATCGGCCTGATTTTCGAAGTCGACATTTTGATGCAGTTCGACAGTCTGGATCCTCGCGATCCTGGGACAGTTGGTCCTGCACCGATCTGGCCCTATTTGTCTGAGATATAGCCTTCCGAAGATTTGGATTTGCATATCTTTGAAATACTGGTTTTTTCTGTAAGCTATATCTCTGCTATACAGCAGCCGACCCGGGCGTGGCATGCTTTTCCGTGATCGGGAGAGTCCTGCCAATCGACTGCCATCGGAAAAAAGGACATCAATTTTTTCACGATTTTCGCAAAAAATCATGATGGTTGTTACATCATTAAATTTTCAAAAAATCGGCCTGATTTTCGAAGTCGAGACTTTGATGCCGTTCGACAGTCTGGATCCTCGCGATCCTGGGACAGTTGGTCCTGCACCGATCTGGCCCTATTTGTCTGAGATATAGCGTTCCGAAGATTTGGATTTGCATATCTTTGAAATACTGGTTTTTCTGTAAGCTATATCTCTGCTATACAGCAGCCGATCCGTGCGTGGCATGCCTCTCCGTGATCGGGAGAGTCCTGCCAATCGACTGCCATCGGAAAAAAGGACATCAATTTTTTCACGATTTTCGCAAAAAATCATGATGGTTGAATCATTAAATTTTCAAAAAATCGGCCTGATTTTCGAAGTCGACATTTTGATGCAGTTCGACAGTCTGGATCCTCGCGATCCTGGGACAGTTGGTCCTGCACCGATCTGGCCCTATTTGTCTGAGATATAGCCTTCCGAAGATTTGGATTTGCATATCTTTGAAATACTGGTTTTTTCTGTAAGCTATATCTCTGCTATACAGCAGCCGACCGGGCGTGGCATGCTTTTCCGTGATCGGGAGAGTCCTGCCAATCGACTGCCATCGGAAAAAAGGACATCAATTTTTTCACGATTTTCGCAAAAAAGTCATGATGGTTGTTACATCATTAAATTTTCAAAAAATCGGCCTGATTTTCGAAGTCGACATTTTGATGCAGTTTGACAGTCTGGATACTCACGATCCTGGGACAGTTGGTCCTGCACCGATCTGGCCCTATTTGTCTGAGATATAGCCTTCCGAAGATTTGGATTTGCATATCTTTGAAATACTGTTTTTTTTCTGTAAGCTATATCTCTGCTATACAGCAGCCGACCCGGCGTGGCATGCTTTTCCGTGATCGGGAGAGTCCTGCCAATCGACTGCCATCGGAAAAAAGGACATCAATTTTTTCACGATTTTCGCAAAAAAGTCATGATGGTTGTTACATCATTAAATTTTCAAAAAATCGGCCTGATTTTCGAAGTCGAGACTTTGATGCCGTTCGACAGTCTGGATCCTCGCGATCCTGGGACAGTTGGTCCTGCACCGATCTGGCCCTATTTGTCTGAGATATAGCCTTCCGAAGATTTGGATTTGCATATCTTTGAAATACTGGTTTTTTCTGTAAGCTATATCTCTGCTATACAGCAGCCGACCCGGGCGTGGCATGCTTTTCCGTGATCGGGAGAGTCCTGCCAATCGACTGCCATCGGAAAAAAGGACATCAATTTTTTCACGATTTTCGCAAAAAAGTCATGATGGTTGTTACATCATTAAATTTTCAAAAAATCGGCCTGATTTTCGAAGTCGACATTTTGATGCAGTTTGACAGTCTGGATACTCACGATCCTGGGACAGTTGGTCCTGCACCGATCTGGCCCTATTTGTCTGAGATATAGCGTTCCGAAGATTTGGATTTGCTTATCTTTGAAATACTGGTTTTTCTGTAAGCTATATCTCTGCTATACAGCTGCCGATCCGTGCGTGGCATGCCTCTCCGTGATCGGGAGAGTCCTGCCAATCGACTGCCATCGGAAAAAAGGACATCAATTTTTTCACGATTTTCGCAAAAAATCATTAAAATTTCAAAAAATCGGCCTGATTTTCGAAGTCGACATTTTGATGCAGTTCGACAGTCTGGATCCTCGCGATCCTGGGACAGTTGGTCCTGCACCGATCTGGCCCTATTTGTCTGAGATATAGCCTTCCGAAGATTTGGATTTGCATATCTTTGAAATACTGGTTTTTTCTGTAAGCTATATCTCTGCTATACAGCAGCCGACCCGGGCGTGGCATGCTTTTCCGTGATCGGGAGAGTCCTGCCAATCGACTGCCATCGGAAAAAAGGACATCAATTTTTTCACGATTTTCGCAAAAAAGTCATGATGGTTGTTACATCATTAAATTTTCAAAAAATCGGCCTGATTTTCGAAGTCGACATTTTGATGCAGTTTGACAGTCTGGATACTCGCGATCCTGGGACAGTTGGTCCTGCACCGATCTGGCCCTATTTGTCTGAGATATAGCCTTTCGAAGATTTGGATTTGCATATCTTTGAAATACTGTTTTTTTTCTGTAAGCTATATCTCTGCTATACAGCAGCCGACCGGCGTGGCATGCTTTTCCGTGATCGGGAGAGTCCTGCCAATCGACTGCCATCGGAAAAAGGACATCAATTTTTTCACGATTTTCGCAAAAAAGTCATGATGGTTGTTACATCATTAAATTTTCAAAAAATCGGCCTGATTTTCGAAGTCGACACTTTGATGCCGTTCGACAGTCTGGATCCTCGCGATCCTGGGACAGTTGGTCCTGCACCGATCTGGCCCTATTTGTCTGAGATATAGCGTTCCGAAGATTTGGATTTGCATATCTTTGAAATACTGGTTTTTCTGTAAGCTATATCTCTGCTATACAGCAGCCGATCCGTGCGTGGCATGCATCTCCGTGATCGGGAGAGTCCTGCCAATCGACTGCCATCAGAAAAAGGACATCAATTTTTTCACGATTTTCGCAAAAAAGTCATGATGGTTGTTACATCATTAAATTTTCAAAAAATCGGCCTGATTTTCGAAGTCGAGACATTTGATGCCGTTCGACAGTCTGGATCCTCGCGATCCTGGGACAGTTGGTCCTGCACCGATCTGGCCCTATTTGTCTGAGATATAGCCTTCCGAAGATTTGGATTTGCATATCTTTGAAATACTGGTTTTTCTGTAAGCTATATCTCTGCTATACAGCAGCCGACCGGCGTGGCATGCTTTTCCGTGATCGGGAGAGTCCTGCCAATCGACTGCCATCAGAAAAAAGGACATCAATTTTTTCACGATTTTCGCAAAAAATCATGATGGTTACATCATTAAATTTTCAAAAAATCGGCCTGATTTTCGAAGTCGACATTTTGATGCAGTTCGACAGTCTGGATCCTCGCGATCCTGGGACAGTTGGTCCTGCACCGATCTTGCCCTATTTGTCTGAGATATAGCCTTCCGAAGATTTGGATTTGCATATCTTTGAAATACTGGTTTTTTCTGTAAGCTATATCTCTGCTATACAGCAGCCGATCCGTGCGTGGCATGCCTCTCCGTGATCGGGAGAGTCCTGCCAATCGACTGCCATCAGAAAAAGGAAATAAATTTTTTCAAGATTTTCGCAAAAAATCATGATGGTTGTTACATCATTAAATTTTCAAAAAATCGGCCTGATTTTCGAAGTCGAGATTTTGATGCAGTTCGACAGTCTGGATCCTCGCGATCCTGGGACAGTTGGTCCTGCACCGATCTGGCCCTATTTGTCTGAGATATAGCCTTCCGAAGATTTGGATTTGCATATCTTTGAAATACTGTTTTTTTCTGTAAGCTATATCTCTGCTATACAGCAGCCGACCCGGGCGTGGCATGCTTTTCCGTGATCGGGAGAGTCCTGCCAATCGACTGCCATCGGAAAAAGGACATCAATTTTTTCACGATTTTCGCAAAAAAGTCATGATGGTTTTACATCATTAAATTTTCAAAAAATCGGCCTGATTTTCGAAGTCGACATTTTGATGCAGTTTGACAGTCTGGATACTCACGATCCTGGGACAGTTGGTCCTGCACCGATCTGGCCCTATTTGTCTGAGATATAGCGTTCCGAAGATTTGGATTTGCTTATCTTTGAAATACTGGTTTTTCTGTAAGCTATATCTCTGCTATACAGCTGCCGATCCGTGCGTGGCATGCCTCTCCGTGATCGGGAGAGTCCTGCCAATCGACTGCCATCGGAAAAAAGGACATCAATTTTTTCACGATTTTCGCAAAAAATCATTAAATTTTCAAAAAATCGGCCTGATTTTCGAAGTCGACATTTTGATGCAGTTCGACAGTCTGGATCCTCGCGATCCTGGGACAGTTGGTCCTGCACCGATCTGGCCCTATTTGTCTGAGATATAGCCTTCCGAAGATTTGGATTTGCATATCTTTGAAATACTGGTTTTTTCTGTAAGCTATATCTCTGCTATACAGCAGCCGACCCGGGCGTGGCATGCTTTTCCGTGATCGGGAGAGTCCTGCCAATCGACTGCCATCGGAAAAAAGGACATCAATTTTTTCACGATTTTCGCAAAAAGTCATGATGGTTGTTACATCATTAAATTTTCAAAAAATCGGCCTGATTTTCGAAGTCGACATTTTGATGCCGTTCGACAGTCTGGATCCTCGCGATCCTGGGACAGTTGGTCCTGCACCGATCTGGCCCTATTTGTCTGAGATATAGCCTTCCGAAGATTTGGATTTGCATATCTTTGAAATACTGGTTTTTTCTGTAAGCTATATCTCTGCTATACAGCAGCCGACCCGGGCGTGGCATGCTTTTCCGTGATCGGGAGAGTCCTGCCAATCGACTGCCATCGGAAAAAAGGACATCAATTTTTTCACGATTTTCGCAAAAAAGTCATGATGGTTGTTACATCATTAAATTTTCAAAAAATCGGCCTGATTTTCGAAGTCGACATTTTGATGCAGTTTGACAGTCTGGATACTCGCGATCCTGGGACAGTTGGTCCTGCACCGATCTGGCCCTATTTGTCTGAGATATAGCCTTCCGAAGATTTGGATTTGCATATCTTTGAAATACTGTTTTTTTCTGTAAGCTATATCTCTGCTATACAGCAGCCGACCCGGCGTGGCATTTTTCCGTGATCGGGAGAGTCCTGCCAATCGACTGCCATCGGAAAAAAGGACATCAATTTTTTCACGATTTTCGCAAAAAATCATTAAATTTTCAAAAAATCGGCCTGATTTTCGAAGTCGACATTGATTTGATGCAGTTCGACAGTCTGGATCCTCGCGATCCTGGGACAGTTGGTCCTGCACCGATCTGGCCCTATTTGTCTGAGATATAGCCTTCCGAAGATTTGGATTTGCATATCTTTGAAATACTGGTTTTTCTGTAAGCTATATCTCTGCTATACAGCAGCCGATCCGTGCGTGGCATGCCTCTCCGTGATCGGAGAGTCCTGCCAATCGACTGCCATCGGAAAAAAGGACATCAATTTTTTCACGATTTTCGCAAAAAATCATTAAATTTTCCAAAAATCGGCCTGATTTTCGAAGTCGACATTTTGATGCAGTTCGACAGTCTGGATCCTCGCGATCCTGGGACAGTTGGTCCTGCACCGATCTGGCCCTATTTGTCTGAGATATAGCCTTCCGAAGATTTGGATTTGCATATCTTTGAAATACTGGTTTTTTTCTGTAAGCTATATCTCTGCTATACAGCAGCCGACCCGGCGTGGCATGCTTCTCCGTGATCGGGAGAGTCCTGCCAATCGACTGCCATCGGAAAAAAGGACATCAATTTTTTCACGATTTTCGCAAAAAGTCATGATGGTTGTTACATCATTAAATTTCAAAAAATCGGCCTGATTTTCGAAGTCGACATTTTGATGCAGTTCGACAGTCTGGATCCTCGCGATCCTGGGACAGTTGGTCCTGCACCGATCTGGCCCTATTTGTCTGAGATATAGCGTTCCGAAGATTTGGATTTGCATATCTTTGAAATACTGGTTTTCTGTAAGCTATATCTCTGCTATACAGCAGCCGACGATCCGTGCGTGGCATGCCTCTCCGTGATCGGGAGAGTCCTGCCAATCGACTGCTATCAGAAAAAGGACATCAATTTTTTCACGATTTTCGCAAAAAATCATGATGGTTAAATTTTCAAAAAATCGGCCTGATTTTCGAAGTCGACATTTTGATGCAGTTCGACAGTCTGGATCCTCGCGATCCTGGGACAGTTGGTCCTGCACCGATCTGGCCCTATTTGTCTGAGATATAGCCTTCCGAAGATTTGGATTTGCATATCTTTGAAATACTGGTTTTTTCTGTAAGCTATATCTCTGCTATACAGCAGCCGACCGGGCGTGGCATGCTTTTCCGTGATCGGAGAGTCCTGCCAATCGACTGCCATCGGAAAAAAGGACATCAATTTTTTCACGATTTTCGCAAAAAATCATGATGGTTGTTACATCATTAAATTTTCAAAAAATCGGCCTGATTTTCGAAGTCGACATTTTGATGCAGTTCGACAGTCTGGATCCTCGCGATCCTGGGACAGTTGGTCCTGCACCGATCTGGCCCTATTTGTCTGAGATATAGCGTTCCGAAGATTTGGATTTGCATATCTTTGAAATACTGGTTTTTCTGTAAGCTATATCTCTGCTATACAGCAGCCGACCCGGCGTGGCATGCATCTCCGTGATCGGGAGAGTCCTGCCAATCGACTGCTCGCGAAAAAGGACATCAATTTTTTCACGATTTTCGAAAAAATCATGATGGTAATACATCATTAAATTTCAAAAAATCGGCCTGATTTTCGAAGTCGACATTTTGATGCAGTTCGACAGTCTGGATCCTCGCGATCCTGGGACAGTTGGTCCTGCACCGATCTGGCCCTATTTGTCTGAGATATAGCTTCCGAAGATTTGGATTTGCATATCTTTGAAATACTGGTTTTTTCTGTAAGCTATATCTCTGCTATACAGCAGCCGATCCGTGCGTGGCATGCTCTCCGTGATCGGGAGAGTCCTGCCAATCGACTGCCATCGGAAAAAA